>NC_089748.1:39873597-39888597 GCF_040412425.1 Macrobrachium rosenbergii
TTTAGACTCTTGTCTAAAATCTGCGGTTTTTATTTTCTGAGATTGGCTGCCGTATACAGAATCGATTAGTTAGGGATGGATTGTAAAATTGGTGTTCTTCAGCGTCCAGTTTATATATTCAGTTTTCCAGGAGCACCAAGCAGAGGAAAATCTTTATTTTCTCAACGTAAAAAAAGGAGTTTAGTCTTTTGAATAAATATTCAAATTAATATGCAGTTCTATGTAGCCCCTCAGAGGAGTGAGTAGTTTTTGTTTTCGAAATTAGGAAACAAACAACTGATATAAATATATTTTGTGGGGCTAAGTAATATTGTATTTCATGAACCTCGATGAGTTTTGAACGTTGTCAGTAAAAGAAATTCTTGATTTCTTATCATTTTTTTCCTTTTTTGCTTTTAATTTTCTGTAAAAGAAAACTATTGTGCCGACTTAGTCTGTCCGTCCGCACTTTTTTCTGTCCACACTTTTTCTGTCCTCCCTCAGATCTTAAAAACTACTGAGGCTAGAGGGCTGCAAAGTGGTATAACAAATTGCAGCCCTCTAGCCTCAGTAGTTTTTATTTTATTTAAGATAAAAGTTAGCCATGATCGTGCTTCTGGCAACGATATAGGAAAGGCCACCACTGGGTTAAAGTTTCATGGGTCGCAGCTCATACAGCATTATACCGAGTCCAATAAAGATAGACCTATTTTCGGTGGCCTTCATTATGCGCTGTACAGAAAACTCGTTTACGCCGAAGAAACTTCGACGCATTTTTTACTTGTTTATTCGAGATTCTTTTTATGTAAAAGTGTAAAAATGGGGAGTTTGAAGGGTGTCATTAATATGCATCCGATTTTCGTCAAGGAAGTAATTTCAATAAACATAAACAGTAGAGTGCCTCTGCTCAAGAGGGATAGAATAAAACCAGTAGCCTCTGTATGAGGGAAAGGAGTAGGAACCTAAATTATTATTATTATTATTATTAAATATGTCGGATGCGTTATTTGAGCTAACTTTATATGGGCGTTCTCAGTTTTTCTTAGAATTGTTTTCTCCTCTACTTTAATACTGGACAGTGTTCACACTTTGCTAAAGAGAAAATTATGAACATTGGCCAGTCACTGTTCAGCATTAACGTAGAAGAGGCAGAATTATAAGAAAAATTGAGAAGACTCAGTGTAAAACTAACCCAAATAATGCAGCCATTAAGTCTGCTTCCTTCTTGTGTCATTATCAATGTTATCCTGATTATTATTGCTGCTGGCATGTTTATGCAAATGGAGAAGTCGAAGAGAGCTTTCTTGTGTTATTTTTTTAATATAACACAATAATATAGTGTTATATTTTCAAAATGTTTCACGTGTTTTACCAACTTGCTTTAAAGACTACCCAAGAATGCTCCTTTAGTCTTTTTTTTGTTGTTGTTGTTGTTGTTGTTCGTCTTCTTCTTCTTCTTCTTCTTCTTCTTCTTCTTCTTCTTCTTCTTCTTCTTCTTCTTCTTCTTCTTCTTCTTATTATTATTATTATTATTATTATTATTATTATTATTATTATTATTATTATTATTATTATTCAGAAGATGAACCCTATTCATATGGAACAATCCCACCAAAGGGGCCACTGACTTGAAATGCAAGCTTCCAAAAAATACGATGTTCGTGCGAAAGAAGTAACGGAAGGTGAAAGGGAAATGCAGAAAGAGGAGATCAGTTATTACAAAAACAGATAAATGAACAAATGAATAAAAGTGTAAGTAAAGTATTAAGATACAAGTTGAATTGCATTAGGGTAGTAATGCATATTATGAGTATTATTTTATGTTGCAGTATTTAAGGTTCTTTGGTTCATATACTAGTCACTGTTAGAAGATTTTATCTGTCTTGTGAACACGAGACAAAGAATTGATATATCGAATTTGTCAGTGACGTAGTTCACTATATACAACACCATCAGTGGCCTTTGGTCTGACATACTACTATAATATGATAATGACTTTAAAAAATAAAATAAAAAATAAAAAAAAATGAATTAAATAGAATTACGTTTCGAAAATGAAATTAAAAAAAATAGATCTGTAGAGAATTGTACTACACGTTAGAGGAATCCTACCTTGAAAGCCTTTGGGGATAATGTACTCCTGTCAGCCACAATTAAGCCAGCTATTGAGACACCTTACAACCCTGGTCTCCATATTTCAGTCCTCGGCCCAAACTTGGAAAGAGAAAAAACTCGGGAAAAAGTAGTGTGGGTCTCTGAGGGATCCTCTCTCTCTCTCTCTCTCTCTCTCTCTCTCTCTCTCTCTCTCTCTCTCTCTCTCTCTCTCTCGTGTAGACATACATACGCATTTACATACATCACACAAATTGTTGCAATATCAAAGAATTGATCTGTGAAATGTTTTGACTTTCTTGAAAATGCATGAACACTGTATTGGATAATTGATCTAATTTGAAAGCAGACAGATAGATAGATAGATAGATAGATAGATAGATGAATAGATAGATAGGCAGAGAGATAGACAGATTGCTCTACAATGAAGTAGAGAGTAATTATAAACAAATAAGAAGCAAAATCTGGAAAAGGAAGATCTTAGTGTTTCAGTGGCTGCGCCGAAAGAGGAGGAGGACCTGTAAAGAGAGAGAGAGAGAGAGAGAGAGAACACTTTACAATGAAAACGAGAATAATTAAAAACGAACCTAGCAAAATGAGAAAAAGGAAGATTTTAGTTAAGTCAGTGGCTGCGCCGAAAGAGGAGGGGAACTTGTAGAGAGAGAGAGAGAGAGAATACTTTACAAGTGAAAACGAGAATAATTATAAACAAATCTACCAAAGAGGAGGAGGAGGAGGAAGACGACCTGCTGAATGTTGTTGCTGGTGTGACAGAAAGAGAAACCCCAGTTGGTGGAAGTCCTTGATTCAAGGCAGGAGAAGAGGAGAGACCTCGTTCGTGGAAGACCTGGCGTTGGTTGTTGGTCCCCGTTCAGATGTACGAGGGCCATAAAGGTCGATATCCGACTGGGGAGCTACCACTACTAATATTAGCCCATCTTTACCTGTCTTGCCCCCACCCCACCCCACCCCTCCGTTTCCCATCGGTGCCCATTCTGTTTATTCAGCTCTCTCTCTCTCTCTCTCTCTCTCTCTCTCTCAGGTGCGTACTGGATCTATTAACATAATTTGCTGATTTGTAATACTAGGCAGTTTTATTAATACCGAATTGTTTCTTTTTCAGTCTTTTGTATGTATGTATGTATGCATGGTTGTATGTATGTATATATATATATATATGTATATATAATGCATATATATGTGTATATAATATATATAAATTCAGATACTCGCATCAGGATCAGACCCAGTCTTTCAATTGAAAGACCTGTTCGATCCTGATAGATTCAGAGAAATTTATTTCTGTTCCACACATGATTATATGTTGATTATTTATATATATATATATATATATATTTCTATATATATATATATATATATATATATATATATATATATATATATATATATTATATATCATATTATATATATATATTTTTGGATACTCTATTTTCTATAGTATATATATATATAACTACGAAGATGAATGCTGGAAAATGTTACCCTTGTCTCAAAGTACTCGGGAATCTTACAAGCGAAAGTGGGAACAGTTATATTCGCAAATATTGGAAAGATTAATTCTCAGATTTTGAAAATTTCAAAGCACAGGATTCTGAATATCAGGAAATATTCAAATTTGTGATAACAAAAAATTCTAAGGTGCTGATACCGAAAATTTTAAAATTTCATACTTTCGTAATTCTGTATGGTTTAACCTGGCCCCCCCTTTTTTTTATGTATTTTTAGTTTTCTGTAAAAGACAAATAATTGTTCCGGCTTTTTCTGTCAGTCGGCACTTTATTCTGTCCGCACTTTTTCTATCTGCCCTCAGATCTTAAGAACTACTGAGGCTAGGGGGCTGCAAATTGGTATGTTGATCATCCACCCTTCAATCGTCAAACATTCCAAATTGCAGCCCTCTAGCCTCAGTAATTTTCATTTCATTTAAGGTTATAGTTAGCCATAATCGTGCTTCCGACAGCGATATAGGGCAGGCCATAATTACCATCGGGCCGTTGTTAAAGTTTCACAGGCCGCGGCTCATACAGCATTATACCGAGACCACCGAAAAATAGATCTGTTTTCTGTGGCCTTGATTATACGCTGCAGCGGCTGTACAGAAAACTCATTTGCGCCGAAGAAACTTCGATGCATTTTTTACTTGTTTATTGGTAAACCTCATGATGCTTTTCTCTTATTTTTAATTATCATTTACTTACGTCTGTTTACCCGGTTGACTGATCATTTTTACAAAACTCAGGAAACACTGTTTTTATCTGCTGGTATAGTGGTTAGTGTCGTGGCATGCCAATCAGATGTCGCTGGGGTTTCGTGTCTCCCCCAGGGCGATGAAAAATCACTGCCTCTGTATCACGATCAGTCACTGCCGCAGTGTTGGGGGGCGGGGGGTCTGCTGCGGTGGGAGGTTGAAACCAACATTCTTTGGAAGCTTAAAGAATTTCAAGTCAGTGGCACCTTTGGTGTGCTTGTTCCATGTGAATAGGTTTTGTCTACTGAAATAATAATTAATAACAGGACAGATTCATTGGATTCAAAAGAATAGGCAATATTATGAATATAGGTAGTTATTATCTGCGTCGTCCTTTCAATAGATGCATGAAACCTTATGTTGTAGAAATAATGATTGAGTGATTGATGTATATTTATTCAATTATTTAATGTATTTATTTATTTATTTATGGATGTTGATATTTATCTCAATGATGAAAATTAATATTTCACCTTCATAACCGATTTATACCAATTTGTCTTTCTATATATTTTCCTTCTTCTTCTTCTTCGTAGATCAGCTTTTGTTGAGAGAGAGAGAGAAAATTTTTTATTACACCTTGGAATGTAATTTACAGAAAAATTATTTCTATTGTTTTGTTTCTTCCTGTAAAGAGAAGAGTTTTCCTTTTACTGTTTTGGCTGTGTGAGTCGTTGATCAGCTTTGTTGGGATATATATATATATAGATATATATATATATATATATAGATATATATATTTTATTACATTATTGTCTGGAATGTAATTTTTATATATAAATTTTTTAATATATATATATTAATTTTTCTCTGTAATATATATATACATTAAGACAAACGTTTTTCATATCCACCTACTGTTTTATTTTCTGTTACCCAAGGGGAATGTGATATATATATCCCGTATCAAACTAACGAAAGACAAGAACTCAGGACTACAGTGACGCCTTTACCCATATAACAAGTGATATATATATTTCTATATGTGATAAAATATATATATATATAGATAGAGAGAGAGAGAGAGAGAGAGAGAGATAGAAAGAGAGAGAGAAAGAGAGAGAGAGAGAGAGGAAGGGACATTAAAACACCCTAACAATACTACTGAAATATTATCCCATAAACCTGTTACCGTCCCGGTCGAATACATGTACATTTGACCTCCTCCCTTAAGGGTGAATTTGTGCCTTTACGAGTCACAGTTATCACCCGTAATGATTTATGGGGGAATGTGTGTGTGTGTGTGACTTTGCGTCCCGTTCGGCTTGGCAGTTGATCTCTCAGAGAGAGAGAGAGAGAGAGAGAGAGAGAGAGGTACCTCCGTCGTGGAAAGATTCACGACTGAATTTCGAAATTTTTTTTTTATTCGTCATTTTATTCTTCTTGAAGAGTATCTGGTTTTTCATTCTATGGACGGTGTTTTTCTGTCCTTTCTGGGGACACAAGGATCAGCGCTTTTCTCCTATCTCTCTCTCTCTCATATATATGTAAAATAATATATATATATATATATATATATATATATATATATATATATATATATATATATATAATATATATATATATAATATAACAAAAGAAGAAACAATATAAAGATGGGGATAAAGATTAGAAAATTAATATATCTTTAAATTACATTTAAGTACCCACTTCATATATATCTCCATAATAGGAGAAACATTGTCATTGATGATTTGATGTCTTTGATTGTTTGCACAAGACATATTTCGAGAAGTTGGGCATGTGTGTGTGGGTATGTGTTTGTCTGTGAAAAGGAGAATAAAGAAGAAACATTGTCATTGATAATTTTGATGTCTTTAGTTGTTTGCAAAAACATACCCACTTTCATGTGTGCATGTGTGTATGTGGGTGGGGTATGTGAATAATCTCCTCATAGAAGGTAACATTGTCATTGATAATTTGATGTCTTTAGTTGTTTGCAAAAGACATACCCACTTTCGCAAGTTGGGCATGTGTGTGTGTGTGGGTGGGTATGTGTGTGTGTGTGTGTGGCATAGGGGCTTGTCCCTTGGCGTTGTTGAGGGACGCATTTTAGCCACCGAGCAAGGCTGAGAAGGGTCATAAACGAGTTATATATCAGCCTGGATTTTAACGCTTGACCTATAAAATGGCGAGTGTCGCATGAGTCGCAAGGCAGATGTCTAGATGTCTGTTCTTTCAATGGCGTCAAAGAGAGAGAGAGAGGTTTGTTCTTGAAAGAGTATGAGAAAACTTGTCTTAAATGTATTATAGAGAGAGAGAGAGAGAGAGAGAGAGAGAGAGAGATAATTTGCTCTTGAAGGGGAATGAGAAAACTTTCTCAAATGTTTCTGAGAGAGAGAGAGGGAGAGGGAGACAGAGAATTTGTTCTTGAATGGGTGTGAGAAGTCTTAATGTCAGAGAGAGAGAGAGAGAGAGAGAGAGAGAGAATTTGTTCTTGAAGGAGTATGAGAAAACATTTCTCACCTGTCTCAGAGAGAGAGAGAGAGAGAGAGAATTTGTTGTTGTTGCTGAAGACGTATAAGAAAACTTCTCTCAAAGGTCAAAAAAAAATCTTTTAAAGTTTGGAGTGAGGGACGGAGTACAATTTATCTCTTCCACTTATGATTTCATATTCTCATATTTGTTATTTTGTATTATCGGCTGTAATATTACCTGAATTTTATTTTTTTTATTTTGCGCTGAAGGATCAACAACAAAAAGTAAGGAGTGAGAGATTTAGAACAATTCACCTTTTCCACTTTTGATTTCATGATCTCATATTTGCTATTTTATATCTTTTCAGGTATGTTCTGCGCTTGCGTGTGATGCTCTGTAAGTAATCTTATATGCCACCTAATAGCGTTTGACAATACATTGAGCTTAGGCCTTAGCTGAATGTGTTGTAAGTATATTACGAATTTCCAAGGCTGGTAACTTGTATGTCTATCATCATGAGACTGACTTTGTGTAAGTAAGTTACGAATGTCTGAAATGTTTGTTTCAGTTATTTGGTTTCAGTTTGTGAGATATGAGTGTATAAGGCCTATTTAAATCTTATCTACTATTGAATTCGGTGACAATGACCATCATTGTGTAACAAAACAAGAGGTAAAGTAAAACAGTTTCCGTGCGAAATATGATTAATCAGTCTGCATAGATGTCGAGTTATCATAACTTCAAAAGTTCAAGCGAAGATGCAATGCATTACTACCCTAATGCTGTTCTTGAATTTTAATACATTCTTATCTGTTTATTAATTTATTTCTTATTGGTGATAAGTGAGATCCCCTCTATCTGTATTATCCTTTACTTCTCTTACTTCTTAATGAACACCAGATTCTTTGGAAGCTTGAATTTCTAGTCAGTGGCCCCTTAGGTGGGATTGTTCCGTATGAATAGGGTTCTTCTTATAATAATAATAATAATTATAATAATAATAATAATAATAATAATATCATATGTATGCACGATCCAAGATCCCTGAAAAGGAATCTGGAAAACTAGTTGCCGAAGTAGCTCCAGGACTCCTGCAGAAAAGTGTGCTACCAGAAACATGCTAATATGGTGAGAGAAGTGATGGACTCCTAAGGAGGCAGGATGCAAACCCGGAACCCCAACACTATAAACCACAGCCGAATAGGATGACTGTGATAGACCCCAAAAAAAAAATATAATATATAAATAAATAAATAATAATAATAAAATAAAAAAAATAATAATAATAATAATAGTAAAATAATAATACGTGTGACTCTTGACAGTGTCACGACATTTTTCTTGTCATCACTAAATATAAAGTGGTCAAATTTTTCAGTAAATGAACATCATTTTTCTGTATTGGTGGTGAAAAAAAGTGCCATGCAGATTCGTTAAATAAATAAAAAAAGCAGTGATATAGAACGTTACTGACCTTAGCAAAGAATGTTTAATCTATTGTAATTCATGTGGCAAATTTCAATATACAGAATAAAGGAAATAACTTCATTTTTTTCGTTTTAGACATAATATTCATTCCATCAATTGGACAGGCGATAAGAGTTGATTATTCTAATCTGTTAGAAATGTAATACAGACCAGTTTTATCAAAGAAAATTTTAATCTGAATATCAACCATGTGAATATAATCTTGGTCCATTTATTCCAAAAGAAATATGTAAAATGTCTAGAGTAAAAAAAAAAAAAATAATAAAAAAATGCGCCGAAGTTTCTTCAGCACAGTCGAGTTTTCTGTACAGCGTATAATCAAGGCCACCGAAACTGGATCTATCTTTCGGTGGTCTCGGTATAATGCTGTATGAGCCGCGGCCCATGAAACTTTAACCACGGCCCGGTAGTGGCTAACTTTAACCTTAAATAAGATAAAGACTACTGAGGCTAAAGGGCTGTAATTTGGTATGTTTGATGACTGAAGGGTGAATGATCAACATACCAATTTGCAGCCCTCTAGCCTCAGAGGTTTTTAAGATCTGGGGGTGGACAGAATAAAGTGCGGACGGACAGACAAAACCGGCACAATAGTTTTCTTTTACAGAAAACTAAAAGTTGTTAGTTAAGCCTTGTCCATTCATATCAAAAGAAACATGTAGAATGGAAAGCTTTCCAAAAGGGTGGTTAAGCCTGGTCCAAATGACAGCAAAACGATGCGCTTATTATTTTCCATTTAGAAATGATCCGGGTCAGGTGTCCTAAGAAAACAAGATTTATGAATAGCACACCCTCTCAATGTCAGGAAAGGTCCGCCTACTTTTCACAGGTGTCAGGAGACTTTTTGTGACTGTGTGTATGTTCGTACATGCTGTGCTTTCATCCTAGCTTATATATAATGGACATTTCTTGTACTTTTTACCAGTCAAGTCGTATTTTCTTTTCGTATCCATACAAAAGTAATTCTTTGGAAGCTTGAATTTCAAGTCAGTGGCCCCTTTGATGGGCTTGTTTCATATGAATGGGGTTCATCTTCTGAATAATAATAATAATAATAATAATAATAATAATAATAATAATAATAATAATAGGTCTTGTTGAAAAGGATGGCTGTATTATGCGAATTTATCTTATGCAGGATCATTTTTGTTTTTCTTATAATTCGCTTTTCAGGCTCAATACAGGATCTTTTTTGTTTTTCTTATAATTCGCTTTTCAGGCTCAGCGATGTTGGTCAGCAACTGGTCAGCCAATATTCATATTGGAATAAGGACAGTGTGTGGAATGCGGGAAGTCTTATATTGAAATATTCAATCAGAAATGTATAAGATAAATTTGCATAATACAGCCATCCTTTTCAGTAAGACCTGTTTAAGAGAGAGTCTATTTCCTTAATAATAATAATAATAATAATAATAATAATAATAATAATAATAATAATAATAATAATAATAATAATAATAATAATAATAATAAAAATTTGGTGCTTTGCAGCTTTCGTTGAATGGACATAGTTTCATTGTATTTAAAATATCGATGTTTTCCCTGCAAGGTTTGAGAAATTGCTCAGACCAGCGTCTGGAAAAATATGACTAATAAAAAATTTTGCTTAATATTATCAATTCAAACTTTAAAATTTCATCATTAGAGTGAGTGCATTTATAATAAATATCTTTTAGATTAACCACGATACAAACTTCACGTACGACCTAAAAAGGTAAATGTAAAAAGGCAAACTTTTATAAGTTTGGAAAAAAAAAAATGCAATACAGGAAGCCATCAAACGCATCAGAATACATTGAGATGCAATTCGTTGATAAGCCAACAGCCAGGTCCATGCTTAATCGTCCGGATAGTATTGAAAGTGCCTTTTGAGTGGCTGGCTACAGCAGCGTGTTCATTCCTCTCTCTCTCTCTCTCTCTCTCTCTCTCTCTCTCTCTCTCTCTCTCCTGTTACTACCAGCATTATTTTTAAGAACAGTAGTCACTATAACCTATCCCCCTCTCTCTCTTATTACTACCAATATTATTTAAGAACGGTAGTCATCACAACCTCTCTCTCTCTCTCTCTCTCTCTCTATTCTCTCTCTCTCTCTCTCTCTCTCTCTCTCTCTCTCCTATTATATTATTTAAGAACGGTAGTCATCATAAACCTAACCTCCTCTCTCTCTCTCTCTCTCTCTCTCTCTCTCTCTCTCTCCTCTCTCTCTCTCTCTCTCTCTCTCTCTCTCCCCCGAGTCACACTCGACAGTTTATGAGAATTTTTTCAAGGGTTCTGATAAATGCGAAGACGACCCGGCCACCTCTCTCCTCCCTCCCCTCCCCTCCTCCCCTCTCCCTCTCCCTCTCCCCACCTCCCCAGAGACGGGCCTCGCGTCCCGACGGGAAGATTTCGATCTCTGAAGGAGGTACTCCTGAAGATCCCTATTATCGGTCACCCAGGAATCCAGGATATGGAAATGTTAGTCATAAATTACTAATTAGAATGGTGGAATGCCAGGGATGTACAAACTGAAATAAGGCTGAGAGATGGGATGGGATTGGAGAGAGAGAGAGAGAGAGAGAGAGAGAGAGAGAGAGAGAGAGAGAGAGAGAGAGAGAGAGAGACATGTAGTAAATTGACAGAACTGGCGGACACAACCAGAAAGGCTGGGTTGTTTAGAGGTTTATAGAGGAAAAGTTTGAGGCGGGTATGTATAAACTAAAATAATGAGAGAGAGAGAGAGAGAGAGAGAGAGAAAGTATACAGTAACATAGACAGAACTGGCATAAACAAACAGAGAAAGTGGCTTGTTTGTTTAGTGGTTCACTGAGGAAAAATTTGTGACGGGGAACGAAATTCTAAAAATTAACTTAGTACAGAGAGAGAGAGAGAGAGAGAGAGAGAGAGATACCGATATTCTCCGTCTACCTGGCTCTCTCTGCCCTAATTTTAATACATACAAAAAAATATCTGAAACATCCATCTTTAAGTATGCAGGAGGCATCTCAAAATTTGACCCCTATGGACGAATGGTCGGTCTGAGGAATTCCAGGTATTCTGGAAATATGCGTCTTGCAGTTCGTAAGAGTGACATGAGACTGGGGCTTCAGTCTTTGGCCCGGGTTTTAATTACATAACGTTTTCTTCTCACGCTTCGTTCATTAGCCTAACGCTCTTCTCTCGCTTCAAGATTCAGAAGCTTTGCACAAACATCTGGTCTTTTGAAATTTTCCCTTTTTATTCCCTTAGGGGGGCTTGTGCCGTCATTGCACCTTACTCGGTGCGATGTAGGCATTACTTCAGGTTCTTTGCGGCGTCCCTTCGGCCCCTAGCTGCAACCCCTTTCATTCCTTTTACTGTACCTCCGTTCATATTTTTTCTTCCGTCTTACTTCCCACCCTCTCCTAACAATTGTTTCGTAGTGCAACTGCGAGGTTTTCCTCCTGTTACACCTTTAAAACCTTCTACTCTCAGTTTTCCTTTCAGCGCTGAATGACCTTATAGGTCCCAGCGCTTGGCCGTCGGCCTAAGTTGTATAACCTATTCTATTCTCAAAAAATGTCTTATATCGATCAAGCATCGTCTCTTTGATAGCTATCCTAACTGGAGGAATTCTTGCATACTCGAGGATATCCGGATTCATCCTTAGGCGTGGCTTCATCCCACTCTACATCCTCCTTGCTTACCGACGAGGATGGCGCCCTTGTAGCACCCCCGAGCCATGAGTGGCGTTCCGAAGGGCGTGTGCGTAGATCTGCAGATTCTCTGCTTCTTCCCCCGGCTGACCTTCGCAGCTCATCACACCTCGTAAACTTTTGGGGGAAATGATTAAACTCTCTCTCTCTCTCTCTCTCTCTCTCTCTCTCTCTCTCTCTCTCTCTCTCTCTCTCTCTCTCTCTCTCTCTCTCTAGCGAGGATTGCTTTGGTCATCTGGGCTCGCCATGTGTGTTGCATTTTATTGTCCTTTCTTAATTCTTTCCACGGTTCTCTTTTTAAAATTCATTGATTGATATAGATTTTTATACATTTTGTTGATAATTTGCTCTGTTTTATTTTACTTTGAATTATAGAATATAATAGAAATGCGTTTGCACAAAAGGGGAAGAATTCATTGAATTGTTTTGTAATATTAAATTTTCCTGTGAATGGGTAACTTCTGAATAATAATAATAATAATAATAATAATAATAATAATAAAATAATAATAATAATAATAATAATCTCGTGAAAAGCAAGACAACACACGGTGTCATGTTCATTCCCAAACTGCTTAGTCGAGGATGAACTCCCAGAGTGCAAAGACTATCTCATACGCGACTAGAGCAGGAGTGATTAGTCCACCGCAATATAGAATCATTTTTCCTCATTAATAGATTAAAATTAATTTAAATTTATTGAAAATTAATGAGACTTTTTCAGATCATGTGTCATCTTATTTTATTTTATTATATTTAACTTTTCATATTCTTGTTTAGTCTTTTCTCGTCGTCGTTTATATTTCCTCAATTTCCTCTTTTTTATTTTGTTTTAGGAAGTTTTCTTAATTATTTTTTAACGTTGTTCATTTTCTTGCTTCATTTCTCACGATATTTCCTTTCTGTCCCTTCTCGTAATGTTTTCAATATCCTCGCTTTGTTTGTTTTCCACAGTATTTTTATTCTCACCTTTCTTAAACAAAATTAAATTTTCAAATTTCTTCGTTTTCAGAAATTATTTTGCCCATTTCAGTGTCCCACAAGGAGAGAAGGTTTCCCCATTTTCTTTACCAACAAGATTAATTTTCTAATTTCTTCGTTTTGAGAAATTATTTTACCCATTTTCGGCGTCCTTCAAGGAGAGATGATATCTCCCATCTTCTTTTTCATCTCCGATTTTCCTCCCTCTCCCTATCTACCTCGTCATATTTCTCTTTATCTTTTTTTTTTACGAATTAATTTATTTTTAGTTTTCAGAAATTATATTTCCCATTTTCGGCGTCCTTCAAGGAGAGACGGTTTCCCCCATCGTGTTTTCCATCTCCCATCTTCCTCTCTCTCCCTTTCTTCGTCGTCGTCTTATTTCTTCTTCTTTTTCTTTTTTTTTTTACGAGATTCTCCGACGGGAGATTTATTGATGTGTTGATGCTGCTCCTTCGGAAGGTCTCTTAAGAATCTCACGAAGGCATCTCGTCTATGTCAAGACAAGATTCCCCGCGATATAAAATTCGGTTTATGATCCTTATATGAGGCGAAGGCGGATGGCGTTTTGGAACTACTGCCTCCTCCTCCTCCTCCTCCTCCTCCTCCCACCTTTTCCTCCTCCTCCTTTCCTCCTTTTTCTCCCCCTCCTTTTCTTCCCTCCTCTTTTTTCTCATTTTTTCTCTCCTCCTCATTTTTCTCCTCCACCTACCCCTCATTTTTCTCCTCCTTTTTCATTTTCTTCCTCCTCTCCCTCCTCTTTTTTCTCCTCCTCCTCCTCCTCCTTTTTCTTCCTCCTCCCCTCCTCTTTTTTCTCTTCTCCTCCTCCTTTTTCTCCTTTTTTTCTTCTCCTCCTCCTCATTTTCTCCCTCTCCTCCCAATTCTCCTCCTACTACCCTTCCTTTTTCTCCTCCTTTTTCCTCTTCTTCTTCCTCCTCCTCCTCTTTTTTCTCTTCTCCTCCTTTCCTCCTCCTTTTTCTCCATCTCCTCCCATTTCTCCTCCAATTACCCCTCCTTTTTCTCCTCCTTTTCTTTTCTTCCTCCTCCTCCCCCTCCCTCCTCTCTCTCTCTCTCTCCTCTCTCTTCTCTCTCTCTCTCTCTCTCTCTCTCTCTCTCTCTCTCAAGACAGAGAGAGAGAGAGAGAGAGAGAGAGAGTGAGACGCATGATTTGATTCCTTTTCGGAAGGGCCCTTTTTAAGTGACCGCATGCTAGACGGGAGAATCAAAGGAACAGTTTTATTATCTTTCTAAAAAAAAAAAAATAAATAAAAATAAAAAGATTCTCTTGGATTAAACCCGTTTGCTGATCAGGAAGTTAAGCTTCGAGCGGTGTGTTATCTTTTCTGAAAGAATCTCATCGGGACCTTTTTTCATAAAGCAGAGAATGGGACGAGTGATATTTTTTTTTAGACAGACGAGGTCTTTTGAGATGTCCCTTCAAAACTATTGTGCCGGCTTTGTCTGTCCGTCCGCACTTTTTTCTGTCCGCCCTCAGATCTTAAAAACTACCCTCCAGTCATCAAGCATACCAAACTGCAGCCCTCTAGCCTCAGTAGTTTTTATTTTATGTAAGGTTAAAGTTGTAGGGTAGGCTACCACCGAGCCGTGATTAAAGTTTCATGGGCCGCGGCTCATACAGCATTAAACCGAGACCACCGAAAGATAGATCTGTTTTCGGTGGCCTTGATTATACGCTGTAGCAGCTGTACAGAAAACTCGATTGCGCCGAAGAAACTTGGCGCATTTTTCTATTTGTTATATTCAGTTTTCAGTCTTAAAGGATGATGTCTTTGCAATAGAATCCTCCAAAATTTTACTCGGGGCTCAGATCACGTTGAGTTGTCCAACCAGTTATTTATTTTGAGCTACAATTTTCCCATTAGTTGTTATTTTTGACAATGTTTGCATTTTCCGAAAGGGGGGATTATAATCTCGTTACCTTTATTTTCTGTTTAGTCTTGTACCTCCATTGCACTAGTTGGCAAAATAGGGACTGAATATTAATCTCCATTATAATGGGAGTTTTTAAGGCTCTAAACATTATTGTTATTTTTGTTATTTTAGGATAGATTAGT
>NC_089748.1:39893597-39928597 GCF_040412425.1 Macrobrachium rosenbergii
TCGTATTGTGTATGTATGCAATATGTATATATGTATTCAATAACAAATGTGTATTTTCATATATATATATATATATATATATATATATATATATGTACCATATACATATATATATCTTTCAAATATATATAATTTTTCTATATCATTTGCCCACTATATAAACTATGATAAATAAGAATATTTCCAGACCATATATTTGTGTCTTTTTAATATTTCATTTCTTGATATTCATATAGATATTTATTGTTTTTCTTGACAGGACTACATTGGGCAGATGTCTCTCTCTCTCTATTCGCTCTTTCTCTCTCTCTCTCTCTCTCTCTCTCTCTCTCTCTCTCTCTCTCTCTCTCTCTCTCTCTCTCTCTCTCTCTCTCTCTCTGTGTGTGTGAATGTGTTTGTTAAGCAGGCGTCGTTCGGTGAATGACTAGAACAGTTTTGTGATAATATTATATATATATATATATATATATATATATATATATATATATATATATATATATATATATATATATATATATATATATATATATATATATATATATATATATTTTTTTTTTTTTTTTTTTTTTTTTTTTTTTTTTGCGAATACAGTTTGACATTTACCATTCTAAGACAACTTCCGATACAGAAGAGAAACAACAGAGAATCGAACGGACGGACAGACAAAGCCGGCACAATAGTTTTCTTTTACAGAAAACTAAAACTCATGGCCACACCTCAGAAGATGCAGTCTCTTCGATTAGTTGGAGATAAATAAAGATTTATCTTTAGTGGCGCCATCAGCAAGGCCTCACCTCGAATTTATGTACTGGTAATGGACACTCGCCGATCATTTTACTTTAAAAAAACCTTTAAAAAAATAAAAAGAAAACAAAAACACTCTTGGTAAAAGAATGAAGGAAAAATGACAGCTGCGGATGTTGACACACAATTTGCATTGAATATTTCATTCTGTCAAAACAGTGGCGGCCGGATCTGAGTGGCAAGAGTAATTTGACCCTAATGAGCGTAGTTTATAATAGTCTTTTTCGTCTATACCAAGATCTTGACTGACTGCGATGGCGGGCGTTTACCGTGGTGTAATATTATGATAATGCTTGGCCGCTCGATAGATTTTAGAAAGCGGTAGCCAGGATTCTCTTCGCGCGGGTTGTATGGTTATGAAAATGAGACACAGACTGAATAAAGTGCTTTCTCTCTCTCTCTCTCTCTCTCTCTCTCTCTCTCTCTCTCCCAGTAACATTTGGTGGATACAGAGAACACTGCGATCTCTTAAAGTTATACAGAACTGAAAAAGAAATAAGTGAAAAATGCGCCGAAGTTTCTTCGGCGCGATCGAGTTTTCTGTACAGTGTATAATCAAGGCCACCGAAAACAGATCCTATCTTTCGGTGAATCTCGGTATAATGCTGTATGAGCCATGGCCCATGAAACATTAACCACGGTCGGTGGTGGCCATGTCCTATATCGTTTGCCAGACGTACGGTTGGCTAACTTGAACTTTAAATAAATAAAAGTGCCAAGCTGAGGGCTGCAGTTTGTTTGTTTGATGACCGGAGGGTGGATGACCAAGATACCAATTTGCAGCCCTCTAGCCCCAGTAGTTTTTAAGATCTGAGGGCGGACTGAAAAAGTTCGGACGGACAGACAAAGCGGGCACAGTAGTTTTCTTGTACAGAAAACTAAAAATGGTTACAGGTAATTACCACTAATTTATATCCTCTGTTAATTTAGATTATTCTTTCCAAATGGATTAAGTACAATTTCATGTCAATCGCTTACCAATAAATTTTTTTCTTTGTGCGTTTATGATCAGTCGTTACGTTGAAACGCCTTACTAAATTCCACCTGAACAAATAGTTTCTTTCTGTGGCTCTGTCTTGACATTTCATCAGTCGTCTTAGAATATTTTAGTTTAAATCAATGGCGTTACATTCACCTATTATTATCGTATACTTCCTGATTTTTCCTTTTTTCTCAATGACTGGAGAGAAAACGTATGGAATAGTTGTTATATCAGATAATTTCCCTCTCTCTCTCTCTCTCTCTCTCTCTCTCTCTCTCTCTCTCTCTCTCCATAGTGAGTTTTAATCATAATAACAAATTTTTCACCTAGTAGCCAATGTTAGCCTTTGTAATTGATAAAAAGTTTTTTATTCAGAATTCGGTAAATTCTCTCTCTCTCTCTCTCTCTCTCTCTCTCTCTCTCTCTCTCTCTCTCTCTCTCTCTCTCTCTCTCTCTCGTGTGATTACTGTATTTCAGTTATATCCAACTCTCTCTCTCTCTCTCTCTCTTTCTCTTGTATAAGTATTGTTTCCTGTTATATCTAGCTTAGTCTCTCTCTCTCTCTCTCTCTCTCTCTCCTCTCTCTCTCTCTCACTCTCATTATGAGTTTTGTAATCTTATTAATCACTTATTCAAACTTTAACAATCTCTCTCTCTCTCTCTCTCTCTCTCTCTCTCCTCTCTTCTCTCTCTCTCTCCTCTCTTCTAACTATTGTATGTCAGTTATATCCAACTCTCTCTCTCTCTCTCTCTCTCTCTCTCTCTCTCTCTCTCTCTCTCTGTAACTCTCTCTCTCTCTTTCGTGTAACTGTATTTCAGTCATATCCAGCTCTCTCTCTCTCTCTCTCTCTCTCTCTCTCTCTCTCTCTCTCTCTCTCTCTCAGTACAAACCACTCGACGACCAGCAGTTCCATACCCCCCTCTCCATCAAGGGATGTCCCAGCCCCCAGAGGGCACCTGATGATCCCTCAGGTTTACTCGATAGCTATGGTAATATCTGCTACGTCGTAAGGATAAACCGGCCATTGAAGAAGACTGAGTCGCACTCCGGCCGTAAATCTCTCTCTCTCTCTCTCCTCTCTCTCTCTCTCTCTCTCTCTCAAATACTTATTTCTCTCGGAATTTTTCCTCCTCCTCTGATTGATTCTCGCTGACTCGAAACAAGGATCCCCGAGGATATCGTCTTGAAGGATCTCAAGCTTTCAAGGATCTCGTTACGGGATGGAGGGCACGAACCTCGCCTTGTTGTTTTTTTATGTTTGTTGACGCGGTGGATTTTTGTGGAGGGGGTGGGGGGTTTGTTATTGGGATTTTGTCAGGTGTGTATTCCAGCTCTCTCTCTCTCTCTCTCTCTCTCTCTCTCTCTCTCTCTCTCTCTCTCTCTCTCTCTCTCGTGGAAGTGTTGTCTTCGTGTTAAACCAGCTATCCGTTCGTTCTGTTGTAGCTATCGTCTCTCTCTCTCTCTCTCTCTGTCTCTGTATTCATCTCTCTCTCTGTCTCTCTCTCTCTCTCTCTCTCTCTCTCTCTCTCTCTCTCTCTGATCTTCATTCTGAAATTATCATTATTACAAGTAATCACAGATGCCAAGTCTTGAGGCGTCTGGCTTCGTCTAATAGTCATTAACTTTTGTATTGACCAGATCTAGCATTTCTCACCTTCGCTGATTAAAATAAGTATTATTGTGAACTTGCTAATCCCATTGGCAGCAATTCTAGTGCAGGAGACCAGAAGATTTTACGGCAGTGGTTCTCAACCTGGCGTCAGCAATTTCCAAGGGGGGGCGCGAGCCCCAGGGAAAAATAGAAAATTCTGTGATTCGTTATTCTCTTAACAAGAGTCGCTAAGAAGCAGTGTCAAGTATCTCACTAATTCATTCCCAATAGAATAAAAACACCCCTTCTATTTCTCTTTTTTTTATTTTTCTTTAAATCTGGGAGTGAATTTTACTCATAGATACAAGGGGGGGGGCGTGGAGGGAAGGACCAACTCTCAGAGGGGGCGTGGTAATAGAGGTTAAGAAAACCTTTTGGTAGTTATGATATTAATAATAATCCCGTTTTCTTGAGGGGAAGTGGCTGCCGATCCTTCTAATTCCTTTATTTCTTTCCAACGCATTTAGTAAAACACCTCTAAGGCAACCGCCCCCCCCCCGCCCCACTCTATTAAAAATTATATCAAAGAAAATGTGGCATAATCGGAAAAATTACGTAATGAATTAAAGAGAAGAATAAAACAAGTAAATAATGCGCCGAAGTTTCTTCGGCGCAGTCGAGTTTTCTTTACAGCCGCTACAGCGTATAATCTAGGCCACGGAAAATAGATCTATCTTTCGGTGGTCTCGGTATAATGTTATATGAGCCGCAGTCCGGTGGTGGCCTATCCTATATCGTTGCCAGACCCACGATTATGGCTAACTTCAGCCTTAAATAAAATTAAAACTACTGAGGCTAGAGGGCTGCAGTTTGGTATGTTTGACGATTGGAGTGTGGATGATCAACATACCAATTTGCAGCCCTCTAACCCCAGTGGTTTTTAAGATCTGAGGGCGGACAGGAAAAGTGCGGACAGACAGACAAAGCCGGCACAATAGTTTTGTTTTGCAGGAAACTAAAATAGCATTTGGAATCTCCTGGGAGCAGAAAATAACACAATGAATTTATCAAAACAATCACTGACTAATTATGAATAAATGGTACTTTTAAACCTGGGGATTTCGTTTGCCCTTGAAACCGGACAGGAAAGCAGTTTTGATAATGTTATTACTTTTGATAATTTGCTGGTCCTTTGTATGATAAAATTGTAAGCGAAGGAAATCTTATTTTTCACAGAACCTTTTCATTAAGGCCGCCACTAACTGTCCAGTTATACACTGCAGAGTCATACCAGAAGAATCTGACGCAGGCAAACCGAAATTTACCGTTCAGTTTTGCCTGCACAGGCCGACTGCGCAGGCATAACTGCGCAGGTATATTAGTAGCGGCCTGTAGATGGCCAATCCTCAGTGTATGATAAATGCATATAAAATCGTGTATTCCAAATGTAATGACCTTCGGTTAGATTAATATCATTTATGCAATGGTCACATGAGGTTGAAAGCCACTTACGAAAAATACAACAAAAATATTACGGTCAGTCAAGCAAAACAAAAGTTGGAGCATGAGGAGTAATATATTAATCGATTCTCCCTGCATTTTAATTCATTTTTATCTGTTTGTTAAATTATTATTTTTTTTTCTATTTTAATAAGTGAGGTCTCCTTTTTCTGTATTTCCCTTTACTTCCTCTTACTTCTTCCTAATGAACACCATAATATTCTTTGGAAGCTTGAATCTTTCAAGTCAGTGGCCCCTTTGGTGGGCTTGTTCCATATGAATAGGTTTCGTCTTCAGAATAATAATAATAATAATAATAATAATAATAATAATGACAACTGAATGCACTCTGAAATAGGAAACTAAATCAAAGAAGGTTTCACAAATTTCATGACAAAAACATCGGCAGTCGCCGAACGCGGTCATGACAGGAATGGTAATGACTGCATTTTGTACCTGTCAAAAGCTTTATATGACGGGGAGAAAAACGAGCAGATTTTTATTTTATTATGCCAGGCTGAAAAACTAGTATCAATGTACGTATGATTGACATTTCGAACTCATGGCAGCAAAACAGAGAGAGAGAGAGAGAGAAAAAAAATTTTTAAAATACATACTCGTAATTGGAAGAGAGAGAGAGAGAGAGAAGAGAGAGAGAGAGAGAGAGAGAGAGAGAGAGAGAGAGAGAATGTTTAAATGTAGACGTTTCAGTGGATGAGAGAGAGAGAGAGAGAATTTTAAAATATAGACGCTTAATTGAAAAAGAGAAAACTCGATTGCGCCGAAGAACTTCGGCTCATTTTTTACTCGTTAATTTCTCTCATCTTTACCTCTTCTCCATCGACCCCGGGCTAGCTAAGGGCTTTGATACCCTGTGTCTGCAGCCTTAATAATAATAATAATAATAATAATAATAATAATCATGAGCTTAGATTTTGACTGATGATTTCTCTCTAAGCTTTTTCTTGTAATTAAATCTATGTCACGTTTTTCTTCAAGTTTGCATTTTGTACCGAACTGATTTCATCTTGACTGAGACATGAGAGTTTTAATCAGAAGTTTTTTTCTTTTTGTATTTTAACTTTTGGGAAGTGAAGCTTTACAATAGATTAGAAATGCGAGTCTGTCTTGAATTGACCTATTATCTTTGGAAGGTTTGAATTGTCGTTTATAAGAGAGAGAGAGAGAGAGAGAGAGAGAAGAGAGGAGAGAGAGAGAGAGAGAGAGAGAGGCTAACACGGTTATGAATAGCCTTACTTTTATAGGAATATGATACATGTTGTTCAGATCCTGTACAAGAGAAAATCAGAGTTGACTGTTATACTAATATATCAGAGACATGAATGAGCCAAGCAACTCGGATTTAAACTTAATAAATTGGTCATATATGTAAGGTTATTGCTTCCAGATTTTTTTCATAACTTCATCATATTTATCAAGGCGGTTTTTCTTTTGAATTTCTTATTCAGCTTTTCTTCAAGAAAGTAGGGTCTTACTGTCTAAAAAACCTATATTTTTAAAGGTTCTCTCTCTCTCTCTCTCTCTCTCTCTCTCTCTCTCTCTCTCTCTCTCTCTCTCTCTCTCTCTCATCCAATTGAACATTTATATTTAAAAATTCTCTCTCTCTCTCTCTCTCTCTCTCTCTCTCTTTCAGTTAAAAATTTATATTTAAACTCTCTCTCTCTCTCTCTCTCTCTCTCTCTCTCTCTCTCTCTCTCTCTCTCTCATTCAATTAAAAACATTTATATTTAAACTCTCTCTCTCATTCGGTTTAAAAATTTATATTGAAACTCTCTGTCTCTCTCTCTCTCTCTCATCCAATTAAACGTTTATATTTAAACTCTCTCTCTCCTCTCTCCTCACCTCTCTCTCTCTCTTCTCTCCTCTCTCTCTCTCTCTCTCTCTCTCTCTCTCTCTCTCTTCCAATTAAACACTATCCGATAGAGGGCATTATTCTGAAGTCTCGATCTCGTTATTGTATCTAAGAAAGAGGATACTGGCAGAAAAAAAAAAGAGCGTTATAAACCTCGAAATATTTTAGATCGAGAGCTTCGTCAATTCTCGCAGAACTGCCGACCGGGAATCTTATCTGCAATGAAGTGTAAATCCTCTCGGAGAACTCAACCTGTGGATTATATTCTCGAAAGTATCGAAGAGCTCAACCTGTAGATTAGATTCTCGAAAGCATTTTTCGAAAGCATCGAAGAGCTCAGCCTGTAGATTAGATTTCCGAAAGTATCGCAATGGCTACTGACTGTTGGTAGGTCACGGATGGTTTTTGGTCCAATCTGAAAGAGTTTGATCAAATTCGGTCTTCTTCTTCTTCTTCTTCTTCTTCTTCTTCTTCTTCAGTTTGCCCAATTAAGCAATGATTTATAATGGAATGAAGGCAGATGAGTTGATGGCCGCTTCTGCAGGTGGTCGCGGAACTGGAACGCCGCTTCCCATTCCCTAACTAGCATTGAAGAATGCTGTCCGCAGGATGTTAGGGGTGGGGGGAGAAAGGGAGGACAGGGGGGGTCAGGGGAGTAGGTATAGAGAGAGAGAGAGAGAGAGAGAAAAGAAACAGAGAGAGAGAGAGAGAGGTTATGTGTACTGGATGGGGAAGTGGCTGACGGATTGAACTCCTTATTAACCCGCCCTGTGCGGAAAAAAAAAACCAGGAAATTATTTCTAGAGAGATTTGACATTTTGTGACATCCATATCTCGTCCCGTTTGGAAAATGCAAAAAAGACAAACGGACGGTAACCGTAAGCAGTGGGATTGTATGAAGGCTTAAGAAATGGGGAACTTATTTTTTTTTTTTAGTTTCTCAATAAAAAATAAAGAAAACAAGAAACCATCACGTCCGATATGTTAAGGAAACATCCCCCTGTCAGTTTTACCCAATTATAAAAAGGGGGAACATCAGTTATGTCTACGGCTTCACTCTCCACCCCCTTCTCATTACCCCGCCCCCCCTTCCCCTTTCTGCTCTTTTTCCTCCTCCTCCTCCTCCTCTTCCTCCTACCTCGTCTACTGCTACTACCACCACCACCACCCCAAGGTCTACCTCCGTCTACCCGTAGTTAGGGAGAACATCTCAACGATCGGGCCTCCCGCTGGTGTACAGTCCAGCTCACTCGGATTTATAAAGTGAACACCAGATCCCCAACTCATGCGAGCTCGTAAAAAGCAGCGTTCGTCTTGGGAGCGATAACATTGCCATTTCGGAAGGGAGAAGGCCAAAGTGCACACCTTTTGCCAGCAGAGAGAGAGAGAGAGAGAGAGAGAGAGAGAGAGAGAGAGAGAGAGAGAGAGAGAGATTCCAGCTGGTCGCTCTAACTGCCTAATTGCTTGTTGGTGTCACTACCTATTTCGCTCTCTTAGAAAGAGGGTGGCTTAGAGAGAAGGTGGAGCCTGTGTAGTGTAGTGTAACATTTAGTCGGAGAAAGAGAGAGAGAGAGAGAGAGAGAGATTCCAGCTGGTCGCTCTAACTGCCTAATTGCTTGTTGGTGTCACTACCTATTTCGCTCTCTTAGAAAGAGGGTGGCTTAGAGAGAAGGTGGAGCCAGTGTAGAATAACATTTAGTGGGAGAGAGAGAGAAAGGCCAGTACATAATTGCTTCTCCTCCCTAGAAGGTTATGTGCTCTTAACTGCTTAATTGCTTGTTGATGTCACTACTCATTTTAATCATCATTACAGAGAGAGAGAGAGAAGCTACAACAGGTTTCCTCTCCCACTTGCAAGTATATGTATTGCCATACTTTAACGTCGGTAATTTGATAATATCTGTTGGGATAGATTCTACTGAAGACATGATGAAAGTTTTTGAGTCTCTCTCTCTCTCCTCTCTCTCTCTCTCTCTCTCTCTCTCTTAGGATTTTGCTCTATAATGAAATCATTCAAATAACACCAGGATCTCTCTCTCTCTCTCTCTCTCTCTCTCTCTCTCTCTCTCTCTCTCTCTCTCTCTCACGTGAAACACCTGCTCTGCAGAGACTCACGTACAACGAGGTTACACGACACTAATTACGAACTTTCTAATAATTAGAATTATTAGTTGGAATCGATTATTTTTTGTTCTCATTATTATTATTATTATTATTATTATTATTATTATTATTATTATTATTTTTATTATTATTATTGCTAAGAAATTCACAATGTCGTGGATAACACTCTGTGCAATAAAAACCCATGATTATATAGTAAACTATATTACACTATATTACATAGTAATACAGTTTACTATATATTTGTGGATTATTATTATTATTATTATTATTATTATTATTATTATTATTATTATTATTGCCGTTTTGTTCATACTGTGAAATGAAGATTTTTTGTTTATTATTATTATTATTATTATTATTATTATTATTATTATTATTATTATTGCCTTTTCTTCATCCTGTGAATTAAAGATTTTTTTTTAAGGGTAAGACGCTGAAATTGACCAGATTTAATGTTGGATTACTTAAACTTTCCCCCTTTGGCTGGGCCAAAATTTAATCTCACGTTCAGACGTTTTCCGGCATAATTTGTTCCGTAAAATGCAGGAATCAGTATTCTGCCCTAAAATGGAAAACTGCAGTAGTCTGCAAAATTTTCGAAATTGAGATATGCCACCCATTGGACTCGTGAATCACCAGTACACAAGATACTGCAGTTTCAGAATGATTCTTCAATGTTTTATATAGGGGGTCCCATTCGCGGCATCTGCAAAATCAGTAGTAAGGCAAGGGGAAAACTGCAGTATCTGCCATTTTTCTCAGTTTTGTATTTTTGCAGATACTACAGTCTTCATTTAGGGCAGTATTGGTTTGGATGCTGAAATGGGATCTCTTCGGAAATATACAGCTTTCTTTCAATCTTTGGTCGTCCTTTGTTCAAGACAGACTTATATTTGCTGGACGCTGACCTTACATCACAAACAAGTACAACGACAAAGGTCAAGGTCACCGACGTTAATGAGGAAGTACGTGTCGCCGCGTATTTGTCTCGATCTCGTCACTTTTAGTTTTCTGTAAAAGAAAACTGGCTTGTTGCCAGCTTTCTCTGTCCGTCCGAACTTTTTTCGGTCCGCACTTTTTCTGTCCGCCCTCGGGTCTTAAAAACTACTGAGGCTAGAGGGCTGCAAGTTGGTGTGTTGATCATCCACCCTCCAATCATCAAAATGCGCTTAGAATCGCGTTTTCTGTACAGCTGTAATCAAGGCCACCAAAATAGATCCTATCTTTCGGTGGCCTCGGTGTTGTATCAGCCGAGGCCCATGAAATCCTAACCACGGCAGACAGGTGGCTCGTCCTATAGTTGCCAGACGCACGATCATGGGTAACTTTAACTTAAATAAAATAAATACTACTGAGGCTAGGGGGCTGGAATATGGTGTGTTTGATGATTGGAGGGTGGATGATCAACGTACCAATTTGCAATCCTCTAGCCTCAGTAGTTTTTAAGATCTGAGGACGGACAGAAAAAGTGCGGACGGACAGATATAGTCGGAACCATAGTTTTCTTTTACAGAAAACTAAAAATGTAATTGAAACTACTCTTTTTCACACTGTGACTAGGCTGGATTTAGACACCTACGTATCTTGGTAGTCCTCTGTATAACCATTAAAAGTGGGGTACCTTCAGTAACCAGGTCTCTCGGGTAGAAGCTTATAAACCGAAAAACGGGTATTTTGAGACGACAATAAATACTCAGTCTTCATTCCTCCGGTCAGATACGAGAATCTGAGGAGTCATTGCTACGACTTTTACGGGAAAGACGAAAGATTGATAATAATGATTCTTAAATCTATCTGGGCCCCATGGTAGAACGCGTTTCTCTCTCTCTCTCTCTCTCTCTCTCTCTCTCTCTCTCTACATGAGGTTTACGGGTAAGACGAAAGATAAATAACAATAATTGTTGAATGTGTCTGTGCATTACATGTCTATGTGTAATGCACAAAGTAAAAATGCCTCTCTCTCTCTCTCTCTCTCTCTCTCTCTCTCTCTCTCTCTCTCTCTCTCTCTCTCTCTCTCTCTCTCTCATCTTCCTTATCCCTTCGAATGAATTTACAAGAAAGACAAAGATAGATAAAAATAACTCTTAAATCCATCCGTGCTTTGTACGTCTCTACGTTATACACAAAGTAAAATTCTATCTCTCTCTCTCTCTCTCTCTCTCTCTCTCTCTCTCTCTCTCCCCGAACGACTTTTAACGGAAAAGACGAAAGATAGATCAAGAATTCTCCTTAAATTTATTTATGAATTGTACTCCCATACGTAATGCACTAAGTAAAACATTCTCTCTCTCTCTCTCTCTCTCTCTCTCTCCTCTCTCTCTCTCTCTCCTCTCTCTCTCTCTCTCTCTCTCTCAAGTGAAATAGCCATAGCTCCAGGATTCTATACTTGTACTTTCATGGTTCGTTTCATTTAGAGGGGAATAAAATGCTAATGCAAGTGGAACAGTGGAGTTATGGGAATCCGAATTAGAACTCTGACTTGAGTCCCCCGTGGGGGGTGTGGTAGTGCCGTCAGTGCTACTTACAGGATGCACTGTAGGCATTACTAAAGGTTCTTTGCAGCGTCCCTTCCATGGCTCCTATCTGCAACCCCTTTCGTTCCTTTTACTGTACCTCCATTCATATTAACTTTCTTCCCAGTGTTTTGGTCTAAACTCTATATTCTGTTCCATTTGCTGGGCCAGAGGAAGTGTGTAGCTGTCACGTGCCCTCGCTGTTATTGTTCCTTCGCAAGTTTGTTTGCTTTTGCTGTTTTTGCTGTTATTTTTTGCTGCTAACTTGACATATTGTAGCCCTGTCGTGTCTGGGATTGTTTTGAAGTTACATATTTATTGTTTGTTTACTTATTTATTTAGTCATTTTCAAGTAAAGCATGTCATTTTTATCGAAGTTTTATGTAATATATATATATATATATATGTATGTATATACCGTATATATAATATATATACATACACATACACTCTCACACATACACACTCACATACATAATACTTTACCGGATCAAAATAGATCAGTAATTCATTCATATGGAATTCACGAGAATGCCTTTTGAGCCAAGCATAGCACATAAATGTCATCGTTTTTATTGTCTTTCTCATTCTTCTCTTCCTCCCCTAATATTTCCTCTCTCTCTCTCTCTCTCTCTCTCTCTCTCTCTCTCTCTCTCTCTCTCTCACGAAACTGCAGTACGATTTCCTTTGTCGCAAAATCTCTCGAGATAGGGTACGTAAAGGTACAGTAATGCAAGGTCTTGCTTTAAAGTACGTAAAGGTACCCCAAGGTACGGTAAGGCAAGCTCTTGCGTTAAGGTACGTAGAGGTACGTCAGTGTTGAGAAAAGAGCCGACAGAAAGAGTCCAAATAAAGCGTTGGACGTCGCTTGTATGACACTTTTACTGCTGTCTCTTGCTTTGAACAATGGGGATGGTTTTGGGGAGAGATGAATTCTTGTAATGTCTTCCCCTTTTTGTTCTAGTGGTTTATTTGGAGATTATCTCTCTCTCTCTCTCTCTCTCTCTCTCCTCTCTCTCTCTCTCTCTCTCTCTCTTGCTCTCTCTCTTCTGAATATTGTTCTTGTTCTTCTCCATTGATTAGTTTTCCCCTTGCATCCCAATTTCAAACTTGTATTTTTCTTTTTTTTTTTGCTTCTCAAAGCAAGGCTTTTTTTTGTTTGTAAAGTTTTGACGATATTGCCATGCATTATTTGTTCTACATATTCATTTTTTTTCATAACTGTATCGCCGTTTTTTTCTTTCTCTTCTCAAATGACCAAACAGAAATCTGCCCTAAAATGGAAGACTGTGGCATATCTGCAGAAATACAAAACTGAGAAAATGGTAGATACTTTCAGTTTTCCCTTGCCTTACCACTGATTTACAGATACTGCAAATGGGACCCCAAAATAAAGCATTGAGAATCATTCTGAAACTGCAGTAACTTGTGTATTAGTGATTCACGAACCCAATTTGCGGCATGTCTCAATTTCGAAAATTTTACAGATACTGCAGTTTTCCGTTTTATGGCAGAGAAATTCTCCAAAGGCAGATGAAGCATTTGGGAAACACAAAAATGAAGAGTGAGTTCCATATTTCAGGACTGATTATATGGGTTGATCCTCGAGTCCACAACTCACTCTCGGGTCAGCTGTCATTATGTTATGTTAATTTACAGCTTATTTCCCAGGCATTCATAAAATTTTTTTATTATAAACTTTTTTTGTGTTTCAGTGTGTTTTTGATCGAATTCCCCAATCTGCCTCTGCTTAAGAAGTAAGCTGTCTCCATGTAGAAAGAGAATTCCATTGATATAATTTGCACTCTCTCTCTCTCTCTCTCTCTCTCTCTCTCTCTCTCTAGCTGAATATATCTCTGAAAAGAATCTCTCTCTCTCCCGCTAAAACCAAGCTGAATATTTCATGTAAAATCTCTCTCTCTCTCTCTCTCTCTCTCTCTCTCTCTCTCTCTCTCTCTCTCTCTCTCTCTCTCGCTGAAGCCAAGCTGAATATTTGCTGTTTTTTTTTGTTCTACATTCGGTTTCCTACCATCTAAAATTCTACATTTAGTCCCTCATTTTAAATGTGGAATTTTTACCTCACAAATTCAGCATTCAAAAATGTCTCTAAAATTAGCCGAGGATCCCGAACTAGTTTCCCTCGCCGTTCTGGGGCAAGCAAAACAGATGACTTGCTTGGTTCAAAAGCAAGTCAGGAGCAATTTGCTATCTCCGAAGCCACGATGAAGCGTAGCGTGATTCTAGTGAACTGTTTTCATGATCAAATGTCCACGAATTTTCGAAGTTTCCAGTTGATCTCTGATCCCCTTTATCTGGCCCGAGAGCAACTGGATTCGCTGAACCGAACTTCTCCAGAGTTCCAGAGGTCCTTTTTCCTGAAACCGTTGGACTGTGGAACGGCCTCCCTATTGAGGATGTCGTGCAGTTGGAACTTCAGAAGTGCAATCGAAGTTGCAATCTTTACTGCCCTAATACTATTCTTCTTGCATTTTAATACATTTTTATCTGTTTATTAATTTAGTTTTTTTTCTTTTTTGATAAGTGGTATCTCTTCTTTCTATATTGCCTTCACATCCTCTACTTCTTCCTAATGAACACCTTATTTTTTGGAAGCCTGATTTTCAAGTTAGTGACCCCTTTGGTGGGCTTGTTCCATATGAATACGGCTCATCGTCTGAATAATAATAATAATAATAATAATAATAATAATAATAATAATAATAATAATAAATAGATAGACAGATAGATAGATAGACGGGATAGAGGAGGACGTGTGGGTAGTAACCTCATCCCGAATATTTCATGGGCCGCGGCTCATACAGCAATGATACCGAGCCCACCGAAAGATAGATCTATTTTCGGTGGCCTTGATTATAAGTTGCGCAGAAAACTCGACTGGTTTCCTTTTTTTTTTACGTCTCAAATAGTTTACTCCTTACTTATTGTTTTACCATTATTATCGCTGTGGTCAAGAAAAGCGCCAACCTCGATCCGTATTTTATTAGCAAGATGTGTGTCCCCGTCCCACTGCGTAGGCATTTTAACCTTTTAAAACGAGATCTTTCAAAGAGATGTGACAGTAAATGTGTTTTTCCCCCTCCAATATTTCTAGGCTGTGTTGTGTCTCTTTGAGTGCAGTGCGATTTCCCGATCGCATCGCCAGACTTCCAGGTTTTTGCTGGAAATAATGAAAGCCTTTTCATGTGAAACCGGACGTGATGAGTGGCCGGATGCCTCTATCTAATGTGCATCCGAAAAAAACTGAAAATAAAAACCGCAGGAGGAAACAGAGAGAGAGAGAGAGAGAGAGGGAGAGACTCATAACCAGTTGGAAGCAGTGGAAACTATAAATTCCTGCAGGTATATGATGAGCGAACACTGACAATCATAATGAATAAAAGAACTTGCAAGAATTCGCAGAATTCAAATAAAGCGCAGTTAAGTGAGCACGAAGGAGCGGTCTAGGATTCGTGTTAAAAGCCTTGCGTTTGGTCCAGCGCCCCCTCCCCCCCAAAAGATTAATAAATATATGGATAAAAGATTAATAAATGTATAGATAAAAATATAAACCGGACAAATACAGAATCTGTATTATTGTAGCGCTTCGATTATGATCAAAATAAGTCATCTTTCTGTCTCTCCTTTCAAATAGATATAAAGGATTTCAATAGGATTTTATCTGCTTCGAAGGAATCCCTACAGAAAGAATAAAATCCCCGTAAGGGGTGTAGCGACGTCAGTGCACCTCATGCGGTGCACTGTAGGCATTACTTAAGATTCTTGGCAGTGTGCGTTCCTTAGGCCCCTAGCTGCAACCCCTTTCGTTCCTTTATCAGGCCTCCGCTTTCATATGATCTTTTTTTCCATCTTACTCTCAACCCCTCCTAACATTTGATTCATAGGTGCAACTGCTTTGAGGTTTTCTCCGTTACACCTTTCAACCTTTACTGTCAGTTTCCATTTCCAGTGCTGAAAGACCTGTGGAGTCCCAGTGCTTGCCTTTGGCCTAAATTCTATATTCAATTCAGTTCAAAGAATAAAATGGAAAAACATAAAAATTACCTGCATATTAAACGGAAAACGTCGCTGTCACCATTAACCAAAGGACAGACCCGACTGAACTTCTCAGGAATAAAATGCGAGATACAAAACCTGAACACAATTGATTTTAAAAAGATACAAAGACTTTAAACGCGTTTTAATAAAAGACATACACAAAATTCCAATCTTCCGTCGTCTTCGATATTATTATTATTATTATTATTATTATTATTATTATTATTATTATTATTATTATTATTATTATTATTATTATTATTACTCAGTGGATGAAACCTATTCATATGGAACAAGCCCACCAAAGGGGCCATTGACTTGAAATTCAAGCTTCCAAAGAATATTATGGTGTTCATTAGGAAGAAGCATAAAAAAGTAAAGGGAAATACAAAAAGAAGAGATACCACTTATTAAAAAAGAAAAAAGTAAATTAATAAATAGTTAAATAGAGAAAAATGTCAAATGCAAGAAGAATAAATTGTATTAGGGTGGTAATGCATTGCATTTTCCTCGATACACCTGAAAATGGTATCATTCCGTAACGGGAAGCGCATACACTCTCTCTCTCTCTCACACACTTCGGCTTTTAATTATACAACCGATTGAGTCGCCTCTTCCGCGTAAAGTTTGCGGCGGATGATAAAACCGCAGCGGCATACATTATATCCTCGTAAACTTCGGTAGCTCCGAAGCTCCCCTGCTGTCGTCCCGAGGGCCCGATTTTTGCGAAGGCCCACGATGCTGGAGGTCGACGGTGATGCCCGGAGAAGATGCCACGGCGTTTACGACTCTATAAAGAGCGTCTCGAACTAACCGAGTCGTCGTCCTCATCTTCCTATTCCTCCTCCTCCTCTTCCTCTTCCTCTTCCTCCTCATCTTCCTCTTCCTCTTCCTTCCTCCTCCGCCTCCTCCGCCGATATCCTGCCAATATCGGGCTGACGTTCTTAGCCGACTCCCCTTTTAGTTTTCTGTGAAGGAAAACTATTGTGCCGGCTTTTCGCACTTTTTTTCTGTCCGCACTTTTTCTGTCCGCACTAGTTCTGTCCGCACTAGTTCCGTCAGCATTAGTTCTGTCCGCATTATTTCTGTCCCCACTTTTCTGCCCGCACTAGTTCTGTCCGCACTTTTTCTGTCCGCACTAGTTCTGTCCGCACTTTTTCTCCGCACTAGTTCTGTCCGCACTTTTTTTCTCCGCACTAGTTCTGTCCGCACTTTTTTTATCGGCAGTATTTCTGTCTGCACTTTTTTTCTCCGCACTAGTTCTGTCCGCACTTTTTTTCTCCGCACTAGTTCTGTCCGCACTTTTTTTATCGGCAGTATTTCTGTCCGCACTATTTCTGCCGGCACTTTTTCTGCCCTCACTATTTCTGTCTGCACTATTTCTGTCCGCACTTTTGCTGTCCGCCCTCAGATCTTAAAAGTTATTAAGCGCTGAGGGCTGCAAGTCAGTATCGTTGTCATCCACCCCCAGTCATCGTGCATACCAAATTGCAGCCCTCATTTCAGTGGTTTTGATTTTATTTAAGGTTAAAGTTAGCCATAATCGTGCTTCTGACAACGATATAGGACAGGCCACCACCGGGCCGTGGTTAAAGCTTCATGAGCCGCGGCTCATACAGCACTATACCAAGACCGCCGAAAGATAGATCCATTTTCGGTGGCGTTGGTTATACGCTGTAGCGGCTGTACAGAAAACTCGATTGCGCCGAAGGAACTTGTTACACTCTGTTGAGGATTTTCCAGAAGGTTTTCCTTTCTTCTTCTTTCCTTCGTTTCTAACTTAATTCTTTCTTTATATCTTACCTGATTCTTCCTTTATATCTTACCTAATTCTTCCTTTACATTACCTAATTCTTTCTTTATATTTACCTAATTCTTCCTTTATATCTTCCCTAATTCTTTCTTTGTGTCGTACCTGATTCTTCCTTTATATCTTACCTGATTCTTCCTTTATATCTTATCCTTTATATCTTAACTAATTCTTCCTTTATATCTTAACTAATTCTTCCTTTATATCTTAACCAATTCTTCCTTGATATCTTACCTAATTCTTCCTTTATAACGTACCTAATTCTTCCTTTATATCTTACCTAATTCTTCACCCAATTCTTCCTTTGTATCTTACCTCATTCTTCACCTAATTCTTCCTTTATATCTTACCTAATTCTTCCATTATATCTTACCTTAGAAACAGAAAACAGATTTACTACATGTAAGTAAGAATCCATTTTTTCCAGTTCTAAAAGTAAGTCTTTTTAAAGGCAAAGATTTTATCCATAAATCGACGTCAAATTGTTTTGGTAGAAATGCATTTGTGTATAAGCAAATCATTTCATTCATTAAAGCAAGTCTACTGGGAATGGATTTGTTCTTCAAGTTCTAAATCAGTGGTTCTCAACCTGGGGGGCGTCAGCAATTCCCAAGGGGGGCGCGAGCCCTAGGGAAAAAGAAAAAATTCTCTAATTATATTCGTTATTCTCTTACCAAGAGTCGCTAAGAAGCAATGTCAAGTATCTCACTCAATCATTCCCAAAAGAATAAAAACCCCTCCTCTTTTCCTCTCTTTTTTTTTTTATTTTCCTTCAAATCTGGGAGGGAATTTTACTCAAAGACGCAAGGGGGCCGTGGCGGGAAGGACCAACTCTTAGAGAGGGCGCGGTAAAAAAAAAAGGTCTAGAATGATCACTGACATATTCCGGTTTATCTTTTGAATCAAAGTACATGGATTTTATGACAATCTTTATAAATCTCCGTCTTGAAATTATCATCAATATTATTGCTCTTATTTTGCAATTAATGTTTTCTTTGGGCATTATTATTACTATTAACGTACAAAGGTTAAGTGCCATTCACAGCACACGCTAACTAGAAAGCTAATCTTCCGTCTGTTACTCCTAACAATTCTATAAAAGCAAAGAATGCTGGCATGATAACAATTCTATAAAAGCCAAGAATGCTGGCATGCTTTCCATTGAAGCGACACAACCGCCCCGCGAAGATTGAAGAGAAAGCGGAGAGTCGCCCCGATCTATAAATCCTTATAGTTTATTCAGATATATATTGGTCGTGTAGATACCGCGTGGTTTATTCGCGTATCGAACTGGTATGCCAAAGCGTGGCTTTTTGGGGGAGGAAGTCGCGCTATCGCCAAGCTATGCAGTTCGGGGATTATTAGCGTCACTGGCTGGGCTGTTCATCTTCTTCTTCTTCTTCTTCTCCTTCTGAGAGTAGAATCGAGAATGAATGTGATATGGAAGAGAGAGAGAGAGAGGGAGAGAGAGCTACAACAGGCGTTTGCCTTAGACTTTATCGTCTTGTATTTCGTCGGGGTTTTGCGAATGTCTCCTATGTCTTTGTAAATTTGTAGATTTCAATTGAGTCCAGGTTTTTAGATTTTTATTTTATTCATGGGAAGTTCAGCCGGGTCTGCCCCTGTGGTTAATGATGACACTGATGTTTTCCGTTCAATATACAGGTAATTTTTAGGCGTTGGCATTTCGTTCTTTTTGGGATGAATTTCTTCGGATTTAGATAAAATCTTATTGAAGTCCTTTACATCTTTTTTTTTATCATAATCAAAGTGCTATCATGAGTACGTACAGATTCTATATTTTTGTGGTGTACATTTTTATCTATTTATTTATTTTCCTAATAACTGATCTCTTCTTTCTATATTTTCTATTACATTCTCCAAATGAACACCGTGTTCGTTAGAAGCTTGAATTTCAAGTCAATGGCCCCTGTGGGGTTGTTTCATGCGAATAGGGTTCATCTTCTGAATAATAATAATAATAATAATAATAATTGGAAGTAATAAAACAGTTCTTCTGTTGGCCCAAGGAATCATTGTTAAAGGAAAAAAAAAAAAACCTCAGGAATCATGAGATTACCCGTGATCAAAGATGTATGGCGCAGTATATTTTATTGGGATTAACGTGCTGCAAATGGTGCCTGTCTAGGTATGCAGCTGCTCTGAAGCTGTGGAAGTCTTCTGTTCACAGCCATCATTGGTCGGATCCAGCTGTGACAGCTGCTAATTAGTATTTTTTTTTCTAAAGGCTCTTCCTTTTGTGGGAAAACGACCATTCTTTCTGAAAGAAATTTTGAAGTCATTATCAGTCAATTTTTACATTGACAATTATTTGCATTATTCGTATGAAGGAACCTGGTTATTTGTTCAGTGAGATTTGTCTGTGTTGTGCATGTTTAAAGTAATCCTTGTTTTGCTAAATTCTATAAGATAACATTGTGTAATTACTTTTTTGAGGACTAAAGTAATTGTTTAATTCAATAGTGGCATGAGCTTCATTCCAGTCATTCTGTAATAATGTAATGCCATTTGTGTAATTACTTTATGGAGGCTTGAAGTAATCTGTTTAATAGTGTCATGAGCTTCATTTCAGTCTTTCTGTAATAATGTCATGCCATGTGTGTAATTACTTTGTAGAGGTTTTAAGTAATCTGATTAATTTAGAAGTGTCATGAGCTTTATTCCAGTCATTCTGTAATAATGTAGCGCCATTTATGTAATTACTTTATAAAGGCTTGAAGTAATCTGTTTAATTTAATAGTGGCATGAGCTTCATTCCAGTCATTCTGTAAAAATGTAATGCCATTTGTGTAATTACTTTGTAGAGGCTTGAGGTAATTTGTTCAATTTAGAAGTGACATGGGTTCTATTTCTCTTATTCAAAATTTCATCACGTTATTTTGTTCACTGTTCTGTTCATTTGCACAGAAACTTATTTACTCAAAGCTTCAAAGTATTTCTGAGATTAATTACGTTTTCAGATAATGGTTATTTAATGTAATGCTGCCAGTGTAATTACTCTTTTGAGGCTAGAAGTGATTTGTTCAATTTAGGAGTGATCCCCGTAGGGAGGTACGTCAGTGCAACTCCTGCAGTGCACTGTAGGCATTACTTGAGGTTCTTTGCAGCGTCCCTTCGATCCCTAGCTGAAACTCCTTTTATTCCTTTTTACTGTACCTCCGTTCGGATTCTTTCTTCTATCTTGCTTTCCAGCCTCTCCTATTTTACATATTCTATTCTGTTCTATCCAATTTAGAAGTGACATAACCTCCCTGCCGTTCGATTCTGTCCATTGTAACAGAAATTTATAAACTCAAATTTTCAAAGTATTCCTGAGATTAATTCTATTTAGAATAATAGTTATTTGATCAGTTCTTATACAGAGTCAAAATGGGTAGATACGTGTTGCATTCAGCCTTCAAAGCCGTGTTTATAATCAGTTCCATTCGAGTCCAGAGTAATAGTAATTTGGGACCAGCCCTTCTAAGGCAGTTATTTGTCAGAGATTTATTTGTTTGCACAAAACAAGTCTTTCATTGCAACACCAAATAGGAAGCATTCTCTCTCTCTCTCTCTCTCTCTCTCTCTCTTACAGGGGAGTTTGCTTGATAATGGAATCATTCAAGTAACATCAGGAACGATAACCATTTTATTTCTCTCTCTCTCTCTCTCTCTCTCTCTCTCTCTCTCTCTCTCTCTCTCTCTCTCTCTGGGGAGTTTGCTTTATAATGGAATCATTCAAATAACATCAGAAACGAAAACCTCTCTCTCTCTCTCTCTCTCTCTCTCTCTCTCTCTCTCTCTCTCTCTCTCTGGAGTTTGCTTTATAATGAATTCTCTCTCTCTCTCTCTCTCTCTCTCTCTCTCTCTCTCTCTCTCTCTCTCTCTCTCTCTCTCTCTCTCTCTCTCTCCGGAGTTTGCTTTACTATAATGGAATTCTCTCTCTCTCTCTCTCTCTCTCTCTCTCTCTCTCTCTCTCTCTCTCTCTCTCTCTCTCTCGGGAGTTTGCTTTATAATGGAATTCTCTCTCTCTCTCTCTCTCTCTCTCTCTCTCTCTCTCTCTCTGTTTGTGTGTGTGTGTCTTTGAAAGTCTTTATCTGAGCCCCACACAGGCGTGTTTGTGAGAGAGAGAGTATAAAGACCAAGCGTTGTTCTATATAGCAACCGCATAAAGGTGCTCTTATTCCAAGCTGCAAGAAGACCATTTGTACAAAGACCCAAGAGCAGCTCAAGACCACACACTGACCTCCCTCGGAACATACATAAACTAAATGCGTCACATAAAATCCAGCATGTGCATTGTGGGGAGGAATGAGAGAGAGAGAGAGAGAGAGAGAGAGAGAGAGAGAGAGAGAGAGAGAGAGAGAGAGAGAGAGAGAGACATGTCCATTGCGGGAAGCAAGGGGCGAAAGAGACTGAGCTTCAGATCAGGAGAAAATATCTGTTTGTAGAGAAACAAAGAAATTCTCGGGAAATTGTGTTGAGCTTGATATCTTTGGAATGAGGCTTAATACAAATATAAAGCTCAATGGAGCCTGTGCGCTTGGCAAACTTGTTTCCATGTGTACAAAGAGTGGACCTCTCAATCCTCGACACTAACCGCCAAGGGAATCCTAAGGCTGAGCGTCCTGCACCTGGCGATTTCAAAAATGTTAAATAGTGAGGGATTCCAAAATCAGGATCTTAAGCGTTACGTTTCTTTTGCCAGGTTTTAATTTCTCTCTCTCTCTCTCTCTCTCTCTCTCTCTCTCTCTCTCTCTCTCTCTCTCTAATTCTTGGATAACAAATACATTTTGCCAGGTTTTACTCTCTCTCTATCTCTCTCTCTAGGAATTCCAAAATCATGGTAATTCATATCCTTTTATCGAGTTTTAATCTCTCTCTCTCTCCAGGTCTTTCTCTCTCTCTCTCTCTCTCTCTCTCCTAGGAAATCCAAAATCATGATAACTTGATCAGCCATTTGTTTTGCCAGGTTCTAATCTTGTCTCTCTCTCTCTCTCTCTCTCTCTCTCTCTCTGTCTCTCTCTCTCTCTCTCTCTCTCTCCAGGAATTCAAAAATCATGATAACCTCAGTACATTTTTGCCAGGTTTTTAATCCTCTCTCTCTCTCTCTCTCTCTCTCTCTCTCTCTCTCTCTCTCTCTCTCTCTCTCTCTCTCTCTCTCTAGGAATTCCAAAATCATGATAACTTAATACATTTCTTTTGCCAGGTTTTAATCTCTCTCTCTCTCTCTCTCTCTCTCTCTCTCTCTCTCTCTAGAAATCCAAAATCATGATAACTTAATTTCTTTGCCACATTTCTCTCTTGCCAGCTCTAACTCTCTCTCTCTCTCTTTCTCTCTCTCTCTCTCTCTCTCTCAACCATAACTAATCATTACATTACTTTGGCCTGATTTTAATCTCTCTCTCTCTCTCTCTCTCTCTCTCTCTCTCTCTCTCTCTCTCTCTCTCTCTCATTTTTTTTTGTTGTGCATCGAAATTAGATGCATCGAATTGCTTGGCGTTCTTTAGGCATTCGCCGTAATGGATCGCGCACGGTTTTTATTATAGGCGTGTCTTTTAATTCTCTGGTATTATTGTATCGATTTTCGCCAGTTTGTTGTTGAATCCTTTTAATAAATACATAAACAAAGGGATTAAATGATAGATTTCTGATGCCTATGATGAGAAAGGAAACCAATCGCCAAAGTTAATTTAGAAATGTGCGGAAAAATTGGGATTTTTTGGGGAGAAAGAAGCCTCGATATGTTTTGTCCGTAACATTATGAGAAACTACGATGGTCGGTGGGAAATTCCGCTGGCGCGGCGTCGGGCCACGCGTTCCAGGCACCGCGTTCAGATCTTCATAAATGAGTCAATAACTCTTGAGTGAGTGAGTCCAAGGAATTTCGCATGTTCACTACCTTCGCCAGTTTTCGCATTTCACATTTTATGTTCCTTTAAAAGAAGTTAAAATGAAAAAAATAAAGAGAAAGAGGGGATTAAAAAAAACAGTGTAGGTTCCTCCTCAACCTCCTCCCCTTGCGGTATGACTGGATCATTGAACGGCAAATGGAGCAGACTGAACTTAATATGTATGTGTGTATATTTCATCATATATATGTGTGTGTATGTATATCTAGTTTGTATTATATATATATATATATATATATATATATATATATATATATATATATATATATATATGAATTATATATATATATATGTATATATATGTTGCATCAAATCAATTGTGGCGATGAGGTATCAGGCGTATTTATGTCGTTGCATGAGTTATGAACACAATTATTTCCAGGCGCAGGATTTAGGTGATAGAAAGCCAGCACGCAAGCACGCCCAAACGGGTACCCCACCGTGGAACTCTCTACTACCTAACCCCCCCACCGTCTTCTACCCCTAGGTTTCTTCGTACCCAAACAAGGTCTCCGTAGTGAAGTGCCAAATCAGTGCACCTCACGCGGTGCACTGTAGGTAATAATGTTGTCTTTGCGCGTCCTCAGGCCCCAGCTGCAACCCCTTTCATTCCTTTTACTGTACCTTCGTTCGTATTTTCCTTATTCCATCTGACTTTCCACTTGCGATTTTCTCCTATATTTGCGTTCAGAAGATGATGCATAGAATATGGAATGGGCCGAAAATAGCTGCTGGACATATGAGATCATTCAGCGCTGAAAGGAAAATTGAGAGCAAGAGGTTTGAAAGGTGTAGCCTAACAGGAGGAAAACCTCAAGGCAGTTGCACTATGAATCAATCGTTAGGAGAGGGTGGAAAGTAAGATGGAAGAAAGAATATGTACGGAGGTACAGTAAAAGGAATGAAAGGGGTTGCAGCTAGGGGCCAAAAAAAAGGACACTGCAAAGAACCTTCAGTAATGCCTACAGTGCACCGCGTGAGGTGCACTGACGTGTCCCCCTATGGGGATATTCATGTTCAATTTACTTGGTTATCTTCATCAATTGTCATTTCATATTTGCCTTCAGTTTTATCAACTTATTTTCGCCTTTTTCTATCCACCCTCAGATCTCAAAAACTGCTGAGGCTAGAGGGCTGCAAATTGGTATGTTGATCATCCACCCTCCAGTCATCAAACGTACCAAATTGCAGCTCTCTAGCTTCGTTAGTTTTTATTTCATTTGAGGTTAAAGTATCCATAATCATGCGTCTGGCAACTCTATAAGCCAGGCCACCATCGGGCCGTGGTTACAGTTTTATAGGCCGCGGCTCATACAGCATTACACCGAAACCACCGAACGATAAATCTATTTTCGGTGGCCTTGAGTATATGATGTACATTTTTGACGTGTTAGTTTTAGTTACGTAATTCGTGTAAATATATTCAGCACTTTCAGTCTGTGACATCACTTTCCATGTATTTGATCGTGGCCATTAGTTTTTCTTCGCCAGTAACTTTGACTTGATAGTTATGTCATTAATAATTCTGTTACACGCTGTCTTTTCGATTAAGGTTTTCTCTCCCGCATTTCATCTTTGTCGAATTAATTTTATCTTTTCGCTTAGTTCTCTTGGCTTAATTTATTTAATTTATTTTTTTCTTGAGTTTTCTTGATTTGTTTTTTCTGTGTTGTAGGTTTTTTTTTTTCTATTTTAGTTTTCTGTAAAAAAAACTATTGTGCCAGCTTTGTCTGTCCGTCCGCACTTTTTCTGTCCACCAGATCTTAAAAACTAATGAGGCTAGAAGGGCTGTAAATTGGTATGTTGATCACCCACCCTCCAATCATTAGGCATACCAAATTGCAGCCTCTGCGCCTCAGTAGTTTTTATTTTATTTGCTAATTAATTTAGCTAAGATCGTGTGTCTGGCAACGATATAGGCCAGGCCACCACCGACCGTGGTTAAAGTTTCATGGGTCGCGGTTCGCCCCAGCATTATACCGAGACCACTGAAAGATAGATCTAGCCTTTGGTGGCCTTTGATTATACGACGTACAGAAAACTCGACTGGGGCGAAGAAATTGGCGCATTTACTTGTTAGTTTTAGTAAACTCTGAAAATAAAGGTCCCAGAATTCTGTACTTGGGGCATTAGATAAGATGGGACTTAGGCTTACCAATGACACGGTCAGCAAAATCTCTCCTGCACATATTTTTTTTTTAATTGTAATAATAATAATTAGCACGTAGCCTAAAATGCCTTAGTTAATGAAATTTATACAGAGACTTATAAGGTTAACCAATTGACAGGTTTTTCAGTGGTGGTAATGGGATTACGATTTATGTAGAGTTATGGAAATATATATATATATATATAAAAATATATATATAATATAATATATGTATATATATATATATATATATATATGTATATATATGAATATATTCTATATATAAATGTATATATATATATTTATATAAAAATAAGTATATTATATATATATATATATTTATATAAATGTATATATAAATAAAACACACACATATGTATATGTATATATAAAGTGTGTGGTTATGGGTGCGTGTATGTATGTATGTATATGTGTGTGTGTATGTGACTGAGTCTAAGAACTCTTCTTCTTCTTCTTCAAAAAGCCAGGCAAACGTAGTGGTATTTCGTGTCCCGCAAACGGCGCGTTTTATTCCCCCGACCTCTGTTCCGTCCCAGTGAACATATTTGATCGCATCGGCGGAGTTGTTACAGATCACTGGTCCTATCATTCGGATCGGATTCCCATTTATCCGGAAATGGTAGATGCGTGTATCCGGCCGCCTGGACAGAACCGGGGCGAGCGTGAGGTGAGTGTCTCTCGATGGTGAAGATAATGAAGGAACTAAGAGGAATGAGAGAGAGAGAGAGAGAGAGAGAGAGAGAGAGAGAGAGAGAGAGAGAGAGAGAGAGATAATACAGGAACAAGAATAAGAAGAGAGAGAGAAAGAGAGTGGGATAATAAAGGAACAAGAGAATGAGAGAGAGAGAGATAATAGCGGAACAAGAGGAATGAGAGAGAGAGAGAGAGAGAGAGAGAGAGGGGGGAAAGAGAGTAATAATAAAGGAACAAGAGGAATGAGAGAGAGAGAGAGATAATAACGGAACAAGAGGAATGAGAGCGAGACACACACAATAAAGGGACAAATGAGAGAGAGAGAGAGAGAGATAATAAAGGAACAAAGGAAAGAGAGAGAGAGAGAGAGAGAGAGAGAGAGAGAGAGAGAGAGAGAGAGAGAGAGAGAGTCATGGATCGGTCTCCAGTACCGTGAAGTGATAGATTTTTTAGACTCAGATTTTACCCCTTTTTTTAACGTTTTTTTTTATTAATATTAAATATAGCCATTTTCGAACGTATTTTTAAAAGAAGATATTACATTTTCACTTTCGTTTAGGAGGCTTGGCAACCCCTTTTCTTTGTGTTAATTCTTTGTATTGTCTTTTCCTCGCGTGTTTCCGTTTTTTATATTTTTTCTTATTTACCTGTTTTTTAGTGGAGTGTTTACATTATTTTTCCACTTCATATCTTATGCTTCCAACTTCTTACTCTTCACATATATTTGTCTCTTCTCGTCTTTTTCATACCTTTTCCTTTCGTATATAATTTTCTGAGGGTAATAGATATTCTCTCTCTCTCTCTCTCTCTCTCTCTGTCTCTCGTGGGATTTCCACATATTCTTGCAGCTTTCTAAGGTTATCACATCTTGTTCACTTTTTTTTTCATTGCACTTTCCAAAAATTTAATTTCTTCAAGTTTCCTTTTCCCAAATTCCGCATATTTCCACTTTTTTTCCATTTTATGCCGCATATTTTCACTTTTTCCATTCTATTCCGCATATTTTCGCGTTTTTCCCATTTTATTCCGCATATTTTCACTTTCTTCCATTTTATTCCGCATAATTCCACTTTTTCCCACTTTATTCCGCATATTTTCACTTATTTCCGTTCTGTTCCGGATGTTTTCACTTTTTCCCATTGTATTCAGCATATTTTCACTTTTTTTCCATTTTATTCCGCATATTTTCACTCTTTTCCATTTCATTCCGCATATTTTCACTTTTTTCCACTTTATTCCGCATATTTTCACTCATTTCCGTTCTATTCCGTTCTCGTGAGACTCGTTCAAATCCATATTAATTATGAATATTTTGTAGGAAGAATGATAGAGCAGATCAGCCTGGAAAAACTAATGCCTTTTTTGTATTAAAAAATTAAAAAATGGCATAATGGAAAAAGTATTGTTTGTACCTTCCGAATGCAGCTGTAGATGCGGAATATTCCCAGTCAGTTCCATTAGCTTTATTAGGCTTTCAAAATTTAATGTATGAGATGTATCTAGGAGAGTGAAGGTCCTATTTTTTCACCTTTTGTACATAAGAAAGGGAAAATATAGGACCTTCAGTTTCTTAGATACATCTCGTCCATTCAAATTTTGATAGCCCTATATAAAAAAAATTGGTCAAAGGACCATTTTTTATATAAAAAAGGAAAAAAATTGGACCTTCATTTTCCTAGTTATATCTTGTCCATTCAAATTTTGATAGCTCTGTATAAAAAAAAAAATTGGTTATAGGACCATTTTTTATATAAAAAAGGAAAAAATAGGATCTTCAGATTCCTAGATGCATCTCATCCATTCGAATTTTGATAGCCCTATATTAAAAAAATTGGTCAAAGGACTATTTTTTATATAAAAAAGGAAAAAACAGAACCTTCGCTTTCTTAGATACATCTCGTCCATTCGAATTTTGATAGCCCTATATAAAAAAATGATCAAAGAACTATTTTATATATTAAAAAAAGGAAAAAATACATGAGGAATTGAAAGACCAAGAGAATCTTTGATGAGGACATTCCTCAGGGAACTTGGAGTTGATAACTGGCTTGAATTCAAAGAGATATCTGATGCAATTTCGCTGAAGAGGGTCCCCCCATCCCCCCGCCATGCATTCTCTGGGACCAGGGGAGAGTTGCTGATTGTTTTGATTTTGTGGCGTTGCCTGGGTAGTGCGTTTAAGGTCTTTGTTGTTGTTGGAAGATATCACAGAATTGTTAAAAAGGGTCAGTTTTATCAGAATGTCATTCTCGCTTGCAGGCACCTTTACAAATGCTCAAGCACGCATTCTTTCTTGTTTACTGACAAGCAAAGCAAGACTCCCAGCAACCATCTTTGTTCCCCAAATCCTTCATAGACTATTGAGGTTGCTTTTGTCTTTCTCATTTCTCCCCACCAAAAAAAAAAATTAACAAGGCACTGTAGGAAATCTTATGCTGGCAATCCTACCTGGAGTCCTACTCATAGTAGAGAGAGAGAGAGAGAGAGAGAGAGAGAGAGAGCGCCCCATGAGAAAAGCTCACTTAAAAGGGCGACGGTTCCTTCAGCATTTTTGGAGAATGACATTTAATTAGCCGACCGAGGCACCAGGTATGAATACTAACCTGAGTCTTGCAGCAAAATCTCATTAACTTCACATATATTCAATACCTTTGCTGGGGGCCCTGAGAGAGAGAGAGAGAGAGAGAGAGAGTTACTCCTCCCTCATCCACTTCCTCCGCTCCTCCACTCCTCCCCCTCTACAAGGAATATGCAGTAAGGTGAAGCACCTCCTTTCCCTCCTCCTCCTCCTCCTCCCTCTGTTTCCTGGGGACCCTCCACCCCCTCCCCCTCTTCCTCCATCACCCACTCGCCAACTTCCCTCCGCTGGTCTCGTCTTCTGGTATTAAAACCGTTGTTCCTCTTAGGTATTGCATTCACTTCTCGTTTTCAGATTTGTTGGAAAACTAATTATGCCTTTGCCATTATATTTTTATTATTCTTAGTGTTGTTGGGCAGAAGAAATATACTGAATGTTGTCAGTATTTCCTTCATTTTTAACAATAAACAGTACTGCGTCTCAGGTTTTTCTTTGATTTTATTGCTCGATGCAATATTTCTTTTGTATTCAAAGACAAATTACGTCTTGCATTTGCAGAAAGCATTTCCTTTCTCATCTCTCACCTTCCAGTATCGAATATTTTTAACGTTTTAATTTACTGCTCTCGGAAGAAGCCTGAAAACCGTTACTTTTTCTCAAGTTCTGAAAATCTCCCACTTGATAGAATTGGTTGCTTTGGGACTTTTATGTCCCAAAAATTTATAAAAGAAATGTCCTTGGAATAAAGAGTTTACATGACGTCAATATTCAAAAGTAAAGATTAGAATTTCCGCCTCATTCCATAGTAAAATCAGTCTTTTACTTTCTATAAGCTATAAGAACTAATACTTTTGAGTACACTATTTTAAAGTCATCCAAAGATAAATATTGAATATTTATATATGTATTGATGTTTACTTTAATTGTCAGCTAACCCTCACTCTCTCAATAACTCTAGGGCAGTTGGCTTATATATATATATATATATATATATATATATATATATATATATATATATATATATATATATATATATATATATATATATATATATATATAAAATCATATATACATACAATAATCAACAAGACTGGACTTTACGTATCACGGACTTTGAAATCCCTTGTGATATGGAAGAAAATGTCCCTAAAAATCCCTTGAAATATGTCCATCAGACACTGACAACGAATTAGCTAAAACTGACATATTTTAAAGACGAGACTGAAAGAAGAGGGGAATTGGGCATAACATCGAAGAAAGGCACAAACCTAACTCGTCAAAAGAGGAAGATTGTTAGAGTCAAGGAAAACAGAAGTAGAGAGAGGTTTCTGAAGTCTTAAAGAATTTGCAGGAAAATTAAATGGAATTTTTTTTTAGATTAATTGGCCTTAGTATTCAGTATTATTATTATTATTATTATTATTATTATTATTATTATTATTATTATTATTTCAGTAGATGAAACCTATTCACATGGAACAAGCACACCAAAGGGGCCACTGACTTGAAATTCTTTAAGCTTCCAAAGAATGTTGGTTTCAACCCCCACCGCAGCAGACGCCCCCAACACTGCGGCAGTAACTGATCATGATACAGAGCCAGTGGTTTTTCATCGCCCTGGGAGAGACGCGAACCTGCAAATCTGAGTGGCACTCCACGACACTAACCACTGTACCAGCGGACCAGCTAAAGCAGTGACTATAAATTTGAAAATTTCCCAACTGCATTTAGAAAGTAATGATGGTTAGAAGAAGAAGATGATTTTGCTCAGCCCATTAGAAAGTGTTTTTCGTTCAGTCATTGTTTGTTGCACATTAGATGGAAAGCGTTTCTCATTGGATTTGTGCCGGTGAGAATACCATTTCAAGCGATGCTCGTTGAATTAGAAATAACTGCTGTATGAATTAGGAACGGGGAGGGAGCCGTTCATTAGACAAGAAAGCTTTCCGAACTGCAATAGAAAGTCCTGATAATTAATTGAATGACTATTGCCATTCTTGCAAGTAAGCAGGTTGCTCGCAAATGAGTTCTGTAGATAGAATCAAAATGAAACCTTTCTTCTCTCACTTCAGTATATATATATATATATATATATATATATATATATATATATATATATATATATATATATATATATATATATATATATATATATATATATATATATATATATATATATAATTTAATTTCTCTTTCTCTCTCTCTCTCTCTCTCTCTCTCTCTCTCTCTCTCTCTCTCTCTCTCTCTCTCTCTCTCTCTCTCTAATATATATATATATATATATATATATATATATATATATATATAATATATATATGTATATATATATATATATATATATAATATATATAATGTATATATATATATATATATATATATATATATATATATATATATATATATATATATATATATATATATATATATATATATATATATATTATATATTATATATACATATATGTATACATCATGATCAATTGTTATTAGCTTTACACATAACACCTTCGTGCTCTCAAAATTGAAATCACAAATACCCCCACTAACTTCGAATTCACGTCACTTCCGGCGTAACTTAATACCAAAAGGAATAATAAGTCATAAGTGCATCTAACCCGGCTGATATTGGAACTTATACAGTATATGCCTTTTACGATTAAGACAGGGAGGGCAGTGACTTCATCCACGAAAACCCTCGCATTCTTTGAACCTATCTCTCTGATTGTTTATGCTTCATTAATCCTCGCGAGATGGCTCCACCAGTTTCCCCGACATCAGCTTCATTGCGGCTGTTCCTCGTAGGCGGGTTAGTGCCGTCTGTGCCCCTTATGTGGTGCACTGTAGGCATTAATTAAGGTTCTTTGCAGCGTCCCTTCCCGAGACCCCTAGCTGCAACCCCTGTCATTCCTTTAACTGTACCTCCGTTCATAATCTCTCTCTTCCATCTTACTTTCCTCAACCCTCTCCTAATAATTAGTTCCTCAATTGGACGGGTCGCTATCGTACTTGGGTAGCACTCTGCTGGGCTCGCGTTCGACTCTCCGACCGGCCAATGAAGAATTAGAGGAATTTATCTCTGGTGATAGAAATTAATTTCTCGGTATAATGTGGTTCGGATACCAAATAAGCTGTAGGTCCCGTTACTAGGCAACCAATTGGTTCTTAGCCACGTCAAATAAGTCTAATCCTTCGGGCCAACCCTAAGAGAGCTGTTAATCAGCTCAGTGGTCTGGTTAAACTAGGGTATATTTAATTGATTCATAGTGCAACTGCTTTGAGGTTTTCCTCTTGTTACACCTTTCAAACCTTCTACTGTCAATTTTCCTTCTTGAAGTTAATGGTTGGTATATTTCGTCCCTCCTGAAGCATGTGCCCCTTGAATTATGTCCTTAATTTGAACGTTCTCAAACTTCAGACGTAGTGAATTTGTTCTGGATGAACTTCAGTACTTCCTAAGTCACCCCTGAACACCTCTCACCAATCTTTGAACTTCGAACTCTTTTTAGTTTTCTTTAAAAGAAAACTATTGTGCCGGCTTTGTCTGTCCGTCCGCAGTTAATTCTGGCGGTCCTCAGATCTGAAAAACTGCTGAGGCTAGAGGGCTGCAAATTGGTATGTTGATCATCCACCCTCCAATTATCAATCATACCAAATTGCAGCCCTCTAGCCTCAGTAGTTTTTTATATTATTTAAGGTTAAAGTTAGCCATAATCGTACTTTTGACAACGCTATAGGTACCAACATAGGCCACCACCGGACCGTAGCTGAGTTTCATGGGCCGCGGCTAAGAATTTTATGGGCCGTGGCTAAGGCCACCACCGGACATGAAACTCGATTGCGATGAAGAAACTTCGGCGCAATTTTTACTTGTTTTTTTTTCTAATTCCACCGTTCTGCAAACTTCAGTGAACTCGGTCCTTGAATTTCACCACTGCAGAATTTGATCTTTTTTGAACTTCCTCGATTCCAGAACTTCCTGAAGTCAGCAAATTCTTGTGAGGGTAAAACATAATGGCATAGAATAATCAGTGAATATAATGTAATCATATAATATAATATAATATAATTTTCCCGATATTCAAAGCCTCTTAGGTCGAACTGAGAGAGAGAGAGATAGATAGTATATATATATATATATATATATATATATATATATATATATATATATATATATATATATATATATATATATATATATATATATATATATATATATATATATAATATATGTATATATATGGCAGGTCCTAGGATCTAGAAACAAAGGAGAATCTATGAAGGACTGAGCAAATCGGATGGTCTGTGCTGAAAAACCTCATTAATTTTCCCGATATTCAAAGCCTCTTAGGTCGAACTGAGAGAGGGAGAGAGAGAGAGAGTATATATATATATATATATATATATATATATATATATATATATATATATATATATATATATATATATATATATATATATATATGTATATATATGGCAGGTCTAGGATCTAGAAACAAAGGAGAAGTCTATGAAGGACTGAGCAAATCGGATGGTCTGTGCTGAAAAACCTCACAAAGTGCTCTCTCTCTCTCTCTCTCTCTCTCTCTCTCTCTCTCTCTCTCTCTCTCTCTCTCTCTCTCTCAAAGGTCGATCTTTGTAAAAATACATTATCTAACGCTATGGAAATTAAATGAGATGGCATTCTTGTAAAACTCTCTCTCTCTCTCTCTCTCTCTCTCTCTCTCTCTCTCTCTCTCTCTCTCTCCTCTCTCTCTCCAAGGTCGATCTTTAAAGTACATTATCTAACGCTATGGAATTAAACGAGATGGCATGCTTGTAAAACTCTCTCTCTCTCTCTCTCTCTCTCTCTCTTCTCTCTCTTAATGTCATCAATCACAACCTTTCAATTCGCTCAATTATATAAATTGATGATGGAAGTTTGCAAGAGGCAGAGTTGACGTCCAGGTTTTTTTTTTTCTTCTTCAATATTCATCTTAAGTAGTTTTGTCGGTTTTTTTTTCTCGGTGTTCCCTGCGATGTATGTGTTGGTGAATTTATTATTATTATTATTATTATTATTATTATTATTATTATTATTTGTTGGTGTTATTTGTATATATTTATCATTATTATTGTTAATAATAATACTGAATTATCAGTATTGTTTTGTACTTTATTATTATTATTATTATTATTATTATTATTATTATTATTATTATATCAGTACTGAATTATCAGTTGCATTTATTTACCACCACTACTACTACTACTACTATTACTACTACTACTACTACTACTACAACTATTATTATTATTATTATTATTATTATTATTATTATTATTATTATTATTATTATTATTCTGCGACTAATACTATTTTTCTCCCACTATTACTGCTAGTTGCAATGATATCCACCTTTGGTTTATTCGTCTTCAAAGTCAATATCTTCCTTGAAAACAAGACTTGTCACCTGGCTGGTCATCATCGAGCATCTGGCAATAAGGCTACACCCAGTATCCTCATCGTGCTTGATTTTAGTTTAATTCTCGTGTCTTGTCGTATAAATCCAACGTTCGCATTCGACTTTTTCCACAACGAAAGCGCTTCCTGGAATTTTACTGACCTCGTTTCAGACTTTGGGATTTCGTGGTATTAGGTCTTATTGCATAGATGTTTAATTAACTGTTAAGTTATGATTATATATTATATATATTATATATACTGTATAAAGTATATATATATATGTGTGTGTGTCTGTAAATATGTATATATCTACATACATATACATACTGTGTGCGTGTGCTTTTGCTTGAGTTTTTGTTTTGTAAAATTGTATCATTATAGTGACCAAAATACGTATAAACCAGAATAATTTTTTACTGATAACTCCCCAGAATTCATTCTTATTCTCTGTTTTGAAACAGAAAAACGGAATACCACTGTTAACAAAAGATCATTGATCCATATTTTGGTATGTTTGATGATTGGAGGGTGGATGATCAACATACCAACTTGTAGCCCTCTAGCCTGAGTAGTTTTTAAGATGAGGGCGGACAGAAAAAGTGCGGACGGACAGACAAAGCCATCTCAATAGTTTTCTTTTGCAGAAAGCTAAAACTAAGATTCCGAGTGAGACAAGCGGTCTGGTAATGAAGGGGTGGAGTCCCAAAGGACTCTTGCATTAGAATGATAATTGTTCGGCCATCGAAAGGTCGATCTGTAAAGTACATGATTGAATGCCGTGGAAATGAAATGAGATTGCATTATTGTAAAGCTCTCTCTCTCTCTCTCTCTCTCTCTCTCTCTCTCTCTCTCTCACACACACACAAATATACGATTTAGTGCTGTGGAAATTAAATGAGACGGCATTATTGTAGAGCTCTCTCTCTCTCTCTCTCTCTCTCTCTCTC
>NC_089748.1:39933597-39958597 GCF_040412425.1 Macrobrachium rosenbergii
GCACTCCCAGACTGTTTCAAGTTCTACTCTATTTCATATTTTGCAAGTTTTGCAAAACTGAAATATTTCTTTATTATACATCTTGGTTTATTTAGATATTCATTTATTGCTGCTCGCTTTCATTGTATAATAATACTAGCTGACCAACCCGGTGGTACCTGGGAAAACTGAATGACAGCCAATAACTCTCTCTCTCTCTCTCTCACAGATATTCTAATTACAATAAAAGTTATATTGTCTCCTGATTATATATTTGGAATTCTACTAATATTGTTTTATTCCCATATTCCCCTACACCCTAAAATCGCTGAAAAGTTTCATCATTTTTATTTCATTGTAACGTTATCTCTTCATATTGTGTTCCTTCAGTTTTTCAAAGCTCTTTTTAGTTTTCTGTCCGTCCACACTTTTTCTGTCCGCCTTCAGATCATAAAAACCACTGAGGCTAGGGGGCTGTAAGTTGGTATGTTGATCATCCACCCTCTAGTCATCAAACATACCAAATTTCAGCCCACAAGCCTCGGTAGTTTTTATTTTATTTAAAATAAAAGGTTAAAGTTAGCCATAATCGTGCTTCTGGCAACGATATAGGATAGGCCACCACCGGATCGTGGTTAAAGTTTCATGGGCCGCGGCTCACACAGCATTATACCGAGACCACCGAAAGCTAGAGCTATTTTCGGTGGCCTTGATTATACGCTGTACAGAAAACTCGATTGCGCCGGAGAGACTTTGATCTTTTACTTGTTTTATGTTAACATGACACAGAATGGACAAACATGACATATATTCGTAGCTGTTATAATTATTGAAAAGGAACAAGGTATTTTTAGGGGTCAAGCCTGAATGACCATTGACTTTTTCAAGAGTGCCTTATATATGAGGAAGGGAAAACTTGAAGATTAAATATAGATAATGCGTCTAGCCCAGTCCAGAGGGGAATAGAATGGATATAATCCCGATAATCCAAACCTATAACACTTGTTTCTGAAAACAGGGGTGGGGCCCCCGGGTGATTTACATCTATACCTTTGACGTAGAAGAAAAGCAATACGTTACTTTATAATGATATTCATAACGTAAGATAGTTTCTCTCTACAAAATATAGGCCTTGGATACTATAGAAAAATTTTATTAACTTTGAGATCTTTAAAAGAAAACGCTAGTTAGTATAGAACTGTAATAGAATTAATTCTGTATGGAAAATAGAATCATTGATGTAATGGTAAGTTGATGACTGTATATAAAAATTCCACCTTGCACTGTCAGCTCATGATCAAAATAATTTCTCCCATTTCTTCTTCATTGTTTTGTGTTTTTTTTTTTGTGTGTGTTCAGATGAATACGACATAATTTTAGTTTGGGTATTATTATTATTATTATTGTTATTATTATTATTATTATTATTATTATTATTAGCTTAATGTCCTTATGACCTATGAAGTCCTCTTGAATCCTGCATGCATAATGAGTTAAAATAACAAAATAATAATGAAAAACAAAAAATATTCAATACTCAAACTAAAATTATACGAATTCATTTTTAACATAAAAACAAACAAGGAATTATGTCGAATTCATCTGAACATAAAACAAACAAGTATAATATATACATATATATATATATATATATATATATATATATATATATATATTTGTGTGTAAACATATATATCCTCTCTCACATTTTAGAAAACGCTGGTCACTACCTTTGATATATATAAACATCATAAAATCTTTCTTGTTTGTGAGCTGAAATTTAACGATGTTTAATGTTGTATACATCCTTACTCGCGAATGTTTCGAATGCCGTACGTTCAGAAGATCCCCATGAATAAAACATTTCGAGTCGGTGAGCTGAGAATGACCAATGTTTAATGTTGAAAACGATTTGGCAAAGCTGTTTATGGCCCGAAGGTCAATAGAGAACTCGTCTCCTTCCAGTAGCAGCAGCAGCAGGCTCCGCTGGATTGCTTTGGACGAAATGCTGCTGCTGGCCAGGAATCGTGATTTTGGCCTGTATCTCTTTGCAGTGGTCGTTCCTGGATGTGGATTCTCGGAAGGTTATATTAAATATTTTAACCAGCAGCCTCCTCCTCTCCTCCTCCTCCGTGGCTGTACTGCTACTGGCCAGGAATCGTGATTTTGGCCTGTATCTCTTTGCAGTGATCGTTCCTGGATGTGGGTTCTCGGAAGGTTATATTAAATATTTTAACCTCCTCCTCCTCCTCCCCTCCTCCTCCCCTCCTCCTCCTCCTCCGTGGCTGTCCTGCTACTGGCCAGGAATCGTGATTTTGGCCTGTATCTCTTTGCAGTGGTCGTTCCTGGATCTGCATTTGGGTTCTCGGAAGGTTATATTAAATATTTTGACCTCCTCCTCCTCCTCCTCCTCCTCCTCCTCCTCCTCCTCCTCCTCCTCCTCCTCCTCCTCCGTGGCTGTGGTGCTTCTGGCCAGGGATCACGATTTTGTCCTATATCTCTTTGCAGTGGTGGTTCCTGGATCTGGATCTGGGTTCTCGGAAGGTTATATTAAATATCTTAACCTCCTCCTCCTCCTCCTCCCTCCTCCTCCCTCCTGCTCCTGCTCCTCCTCCTCCTCCTCCTCCTCCTCCTCCTCCTCCTCCTCCCTCCTCCTCCTCCTCCTCCTCCTCCTCGGCTGTGCTACTACTGGCCAGGAATCATCATTTTGTCCTATATCTCTTAGCAGTGGTGGTTCCTGGATGTGGATCTGGGTTCTCGGAAACTTACGTTAAATATTTTGACCTCCTCCTCCTCCTCCTCCGTGGCTGTGCTACTACTGGCCAGGAATTATGATTTTGGCCTATATCTCTTTGCAGTGGTGGTTCCTGGATCTGGATCTGGGTTCTCGGAAAGTTATATTAAATATTTTAACCTCCTCCTCCTCCTCCTCCTCGTGGCTGGCTTGTAAACAACTTTATCCAGGAGGCGGCTGAGGGCGATGGTTTGAAGGTTTTTAGGACGGCAGGGGGCGGTCGGCCATCGAGGCTTAATGGAGGTGGCAGTTCTGGGAAAGGGTCTTTGGAAAGCGCACATGCTGGAACAGTTAAGAGAAAAAGGAGAAGAGTCGACGGGTAGGGAGTAGGTAGGGATATGTGTGACAGTGTGGGGAGGGGATGAGGAGGAGTGGGAGGAGGAGGAGGGGCAACAACAACAGCGTGGAAGGTCATCCACTCATTCCCGTCGACCGCCGCCTCTGTTATTAAGCTGCTCTCGCGTAAGCCCGGCAGCCGCATTGCGTGCCAGAAATTTCCAGCGCAAAATATATCTCGTGCTAATTAACCCCCCTCTCCCCTTCCCTTCCTCCTCCTGCCCCTCCTCCTCCCACTCCCCGCATCCCTTTCCACTTCACATTAATTAACAGTCACTCGATATAAAACAGATAAATGCCGCTGTTGACGTCAGGTTTGTATGATTATCTTTTAGCTGTTCCTACTTTATTCGCCGAGCTTTTTTTTTTTTTTTTTTTTGTTTTTTGTTTGCTCTTGTCAATGAATTGAATGCGGCATTTCTTGTTTGGGGGTTCAAAGCAGGAGGGATTTAAAAGTGAGTGCGTTTGTGCATGAGGCGTGTTATGCTTTTGCTTCCGTTTATTATTATTATTATTATTATTATTATTATTATTATTATTATTATTATTATTATTATTCGTTTAGGGTCGATGGTTCCTGAGGAGGAACCATCGCCGTTTTGGATATGTATCTCCTTTGGTTGGTCCTCATGTCTGGATGGTCACCCTCGAAAAGAAGAAGAAGAAGAAGAAGACAGTATCTACTTTGGTTGGTCTTCATGCCTGGATGGTCACCCTCGAAGAAGGAGAAGAAGAAGAAGAAGAAGATGAGAAGAGTGTATCTCCTTTGGTTGGTCCTCGTGACTGGATGGTCACCCTCGAATAAGAAGACGAAGAAGAAAGTATCTACTTTGGTTGGTCTTCATGCCTGGATGGTCACCCTCGAAGAAGAAGAAGAAGAAGAAGAAGAAGAAGAAGAAAAGTGTATATCCTTTGGTTGGTCCTCATTCCTGGATGGTCACCCTCGAAGAAGAAGAAGTTGTATCTCCTTTGGTTGGTCCTCATGCCTGGATGGTCACCCTCGAAGAAGAAGAAGAAGAAGAAGAAGAAGAAGAGGAGGAGGAAGAAGAAGGCGCCCCTTTCCCTTTATATTATAATTAAATAGATTTGCTCGGCGCAAAAACTGGACGTGTCTGGAGCCCCGTCAAAGGGAGACGGTAGATTTTTTCACAGATCGTAGCTCTCAGTTTGTAATGGTGCGTCCTCGTGTTGACTCTCGGGGGCTGCTTTTGATCGATGAATTTAGGAGGGCCGAGCACCAAATTGCCAGGTTTGTTTTAACTACGTCTGCGACGTACAAATTACAGCGTTAATCTGGCCGTTTTTTTTTTTATCGTTTTTATTCCACCCGGAGTCTCTCTCTTTTTTTTTTATTTATTTATATTTAGTTTCCTCTCGTAAATGTTACGCCGCAATATCTCATGGCATTTCGCTACTTCAGCCTCGGGAATGAAAACCTCACTGATGGGCGATTTATGTGGTTGCCTCTGTCTGTATAAGACGATCTTATGCTTGAATGATTTTGTTCTCAGTGCTTTTGACCTTGAAGGGTCGAGGGAAAGGGAGAAGAGAGAGAAAAATATTGACATTCAAATGCAATGTTACATTTCTGTAATTCAAGATCTATACGTCTAACAATTGACCTTACTATTGTTATACGGAATGCAATTACTTATTTGTTGAAAGATACCGATGATAATAAAATAATAATAATAATAATAATAATAAAATTGATAATAATATTGTTATTAGTAATAGTGATCACAATACTGCCTTAAAATGGAAGCCTGCAGTATCTGCAAAAATACAAAACTGAGAAAAATGGTAGATACTGCAGTTTTCCCTTGCCTTACTAGTGATTTTGCAGATACTGCGAATGGGACCCCCTAAATATAGCATTGAAGAATCAGTCTGAAACTGCAGTAACTTGTGTATTAGTGTTTCATGAGCCCAGTAGGTGCCATGTCTCAATTTCGAAAATTTTGCAGGTACTGCAGTTTTCCATTTTAGGGCAGAATATCTCTGATGATATCTTTTATAAATTTGTAAACCGTAAGCTTTCAGCTAGGGAGCAGGATTAAATGCGTATGATAATAATTTTTTTATATTTAATGATTCAAGATATTTTACAATAATAATAATATAATAATATATTTAAAAATAAATATCTGTAGAGATTTATTTTTAAACATATGTACCCAAATATAACTGGATTTGTTTCTCCATTTTAAGACTCTTGGTATTATGAGTATTTTTGATAATAATAATAATAATAATAATAATAATAACAACACAAGCGATTTTTACCAGAAAATGTCTACATATAAGTAAGGAAGTAATTATATATGTGTTAAAAAACACATTGTGATTATAATGTTTGTATGTGCTTGTGTGCACGCACACAGTTAACTCGCCTAATAAGTCATGCTTTCTTCCCAAGCGCGTATATCCCGGTATGTGCCTGCAAGCACGCACAGTAGATACGTGTGTGTGTGTGCCAGCCGTGAATGTAACCTCTTTCTCATTATGACGTTTTTATCGGTGTTCCTTTATCTAAGTAATAAGGAATAGTCAGTGGTTAACGGTTGTTGGATAGCAAGCGCGCACACACACACACACATACCTTAGTTAATTGCAGACTGACCTGTGTATCTTGTTTTCTTACAGGTGTAAGTGGCTTTGTTGCCTGGGCTTGCTTACCTGTATACTTGGTTTTCTTACCTGGTTTTCTTACCCAGCATCTGGTTCCTTTACCTGGTTTTCTTACCTGTGCATCTGGCTTGCTTACCTCTGGTTTTCTTACCTGTATACCTGGTTTTACCTGGTTTTCTTACCTGTGGTTTTCATGTGCTGGTTTCCCTGTACCTTGGTTTTCTTACCTTTGTGTATCTGGTTTTCTTACCTGTATCCTGGTTTTCTTACCTGTCTGGCTTTCTTACCTGTATACCTGGTTTTCTTACCTGGTTTTCTTTTACCTGCATCTGGCTTGCTTACCTGTATACCTGGTTTTCTTACCTGTGCATCTGGTTTCCTTACCTGTATACCTGGTTTTCTTACCTGTGCATCTGGCTTGCTTACCTGTATACCTGGTTTTCTTACCTGTGCATCTGGCTTGCTTACCTGTATACCTGGTTTTCTTACCTGTGCATCTGGCTTTGGTTTCTTACCTGTATCTGGTTTTTCTTATCTGGTTTTCTTACCTTCTGGCTTGCTTACCTGTATTATCTGGTTTCTTGCATCTGGCTTTCTTATATGTGCATCTGGTTTTCTTACCTGTACATCTGGCTTTCTTACCTGTGTAAATGGCTTTGTTTCTTGTCCATCTGTCTTTCTTACCTGTGCATCTGTTGTTCTTACCTGTACATCTGGCTTTCTTACCTGTGCATCTGGCTTGTTCTTACCTGTACATCTGGTTTTCTTACCTGTGCATCTGGCTTTCTTACCTGTATACCTGGTTTTCTTACCTGTGCATCTGGCTTTCTTACCTGTACATCTGGTTTTCTTACATGTGTATCAGGAAATAGGTAAATAAAAGCTAAACGGTTTCCTTCCCTTTGAATTTTTTTAAACAAAATAATAAATGACAAAAGTTATATTTTTTTAAAGTGCTGACGAACAAATAAGAATTGAGTAAATAGATTCATCGCTTCCAAAGTGATCAACAGACGAAAGCCAATAAGTTGCAAGAATGATTTGAAGAAACTTTATTATTAAATAAAAAAAAGAAGAAGAAGCGAGCTCTCAGAAGGGCGTAAAGGAAAGTAAGAGTAATTTCCAAGTCTAGTTCACCTTATATCTCAAGCGACAATCGGTTTCATTAAGGACTTGGTCACCTGAATCTATAATGTGCTTGCTTCAGAGATTTGCATTTTCTCTCTCTCTCTCTCTCTCTCTCTCTCTCTCTCTCTCTCTCTCTCTCTCTCCTCTCTCTCTCTCTCTCTCTCTCAACACTCACACTCGCTCACTCGCACACAGAATGGCTTTGGTTTGTAATAAGACATCATCGAGGAAAAAATAAATAATGTGATTATAAATTTGTTTATTCTCTCTCTCTCTCTCTCTCTCTCTCTCTCTCTCTCTCTCTCTCTCTCTCATTGGTTCATTGGTTTTGGCAATAAGACATCATTAGAAAATAAAATAAATAAGTTATAAATTTTGTTTATTCTCTCTCTCTCTCTCTCTCTCTCTCTCTCTCTCTCTCTCTCTCTCTCTCTCTCATTAGTTTTGGCAATAAGACATAATTAGAAAACAAAATCAGTAATTGATTTTTAAATTTTATTTATTCTCTCTCTCTCTCTCTCTCTCTCTCTCTCTCTCTCTCTCTCTCTCTCTCTCTATTGGTTTGGCAATAAGACATCATTAGAAAACAAAGTAAATGAGATGATTTATAAATTTTGTTTATCCTCTCTCTCTCTCTCTCTCTCTCTCTCTCTCTCTCTCTCTCTCTCTCTCTCTCTCTCTCTCTCTCTCTCTCTTTTGTACACACACACAATGGCTTTGGCAACAAACATCATTAGAAACAAAATAGATAAGGTGATTCATAAATTTTGTTTATTTTCACTCTCTCTCTCTCTCTCTCTCTCTCTCTCTCTCTCTCTCTCTCTCTCTCTCTCTCTCTTATTTTTACCGTGGTGCTGAATGCAATAAAGTCTGAATCAGTCCATTAACAAGAGCAGGTTTTAAACTATCTTCAATCAACTGCTATTTCTTGAATATCTTTCTTCCTTACTATAAAAACATAATTCCTGAAGGAATCACAAAAATTAGTGGTTTATATTCTCGGGAATATGAGACTGAAGTTGACGTGGGAATCTACTGTACAAACCGACATGGGTTAAACTTCTTTTTCTTCCATATTTTTCCCGCACTTCTGTGTGTGGGGTCGATTTTCTGACATCTTTCCTCCTCCACATGGCTCACGTCAAAAACAATTGCTTGTCGTCCTCTAACTACATCCACCCACCTTCGCTGGTCTTCCTCTTCCTCTCCCACCAGGCACCTCCATGTGCATCACTCTCCTGTAGCCGCCCGTTGGCTGATCCAGACTGTCACTCTGGGCCGGAGTTCAACCGGCTGATGAAGAGTTAGAGGAATTTATTTCGTTCATTTCTCGCTATAATGTGGTTCCACTCTCCCCGTTGCTAAGTAACAGGCACCTCCATCTGCTGTTATCACTAAGGTATACTCCTCTCTCCTCCCCTACGTATGTCTTACCCCTTCTCATCACATGGCCATACCACTCAGTCTTCGTTCCTGGGCCTTCTTTGATAGTTCTGACTTATTAATCCTCTTATTCTTTCATTTTTATCCTGTCAATTTTAGTTACTCCACACAGCCACCTGAGCATTTTCATCTCTACCGCATCAGTTTCTTCTCTTGCACTCCTTTACCGGCCATGTTTCTGCTCCATACATCCAGCTGGTATCAGTGCTTTGTCTTAACACTCTTCATTTAACCTAAGCAAGCAAGCTAACAGATGAAAAATGCTTCATTAAAAGGAAAAGATCTTTTCAATATTGGGACACTACTGTAGGTTCTTTGGTTTGAAATTTCTCCAAGTTGAAAGGCCACAGGTGGGGGCACGGACTGAATTTCTTGAAGGAAGGACATGGACAGGTGTTTATGCTTGTAGCCAGCCTTTCATAAAAAAAAAGTATTCAGAGTGGAACCTTCTTGCCCAAATCCAGTCCCTGTGAGAAGGAATGAATTTTAGATAAAAAAAAATCGGTAAATGATTGAAATTTCATATTATGAGATTTAACAATAATATCATTTCATCTTATGGGATTTTACAATGATATAATTTCATCTTATGAGATTTTACAATAATGTAATTTCATCATATGAGATTTTACAATAATATCATTTCATCTTATAGGATTTTACAATAACATCATTTCATGAGGATTTTACAATAATATACTTTAACAATAATATGGATTTCATCAATAATTTTGCAATAGTTTTACAATAATATAATTTCATCTTTTGAGACCTTGCAATAATGTAAAATCATCTTATGAGACTTTACAACAGTATAATTTCATCTTGTGAGATTTTATGCTAATGTGCTTGAGAAGGAGGCAGGGTATAGATAAAGAATAAAGCCAATATCAAGTGAAAAGAAAATAGGAAAATATTTCAATATAAATCAAATTAACCAAAAAAAAAAAAAGAAGATTATTTTTCATACACAAGCAAGGCTAATACAAGGGTATACGAATCTCCCCGGACTCCTGTGTACTGTTGCAGCCTGAGTTCTCTTCTCCCCTGCATTTTCAATGAACATCAAAGGCCTGTAAATGACTTCATTAGTCTAATAGGTCATTAGTTCCATTGATTAGATCTCAGGTCATTTGCATTCTTGGTCTGCATAATATTGTGAATGCGAAACGAAATATGGGGGGTTGCGGGGTTCGACTTTCTACTTTCGACTCCTCCTCTCTCTCGTAGTGCCGTCAGTGCACCTCATTCGGTGCACTGTAGGCATTACATAATGTTCTATGCAGCGTCCCTTCGGCCTCTAGATGCAACCCATTTCATTCCTGTTGCTATACCTCCGTTCATATTATCTTTCTTCCATCTGACTTTCCACCTTCTCCAACAATTGTTTCATGGTGCAGCTGCTTTGAGGTTTTCCTCCTGTTACACCTTTCAAACCTTTTTACTGTCAGTTTCCGTTTCAGCGCTGAATGACCTCATAGGTGTCAGCTCTTGGGCTTTGGCCTAAATTCAATATTCTGTTCTACTCTGCGGGTATTCCTCCTCCTCCTCCTCCTCCTCCTCCTCCTCCTCTCTCCTCCTCCTCTCCTTCTCCCTTCCCTTCTCTCCCTTCTCCTCCTCCTCCTCCTCCTCCTCCTCCTCCTCCTCCTCCTCCTCCTCCTCCTCCTCCTCCTCCAGTCTAAATTGAAACCAGTCTTTTCTGGGTTTTGTGCTTGAGACCATTCATGAATGAAACTCGTATTTTTGACTTTTTCAAAAGACAGTAAACATCTTGTATATAAGGAAGCCAAAGTTATGAAATAATTTAACAGGTATATAGTGTTATAGACATATATCTTTGTCAAGAATGAGATGTTTTCCAGAATTCCCAAAATTTAATCGCGGGAATAAAAAGGTTACCTGGTGAATATGTCTGTCATTTTCATTCAGCGCTGTTGAACCGTTCTTAAGATACGTTGCTAACACACAAACACACTCAATCATGCATGAGATTATATATAATTATATTATATAATTGTAGTAACCTTAACTGAGATCACTCGTTTGCTTCTTTGATCTATAAGCTGTGAGCATTTCCTTTAGATTGTTAATGTCTTAAGTTATTACAGTTATTTATGGGTTTGATTTCTAAGACTGGCATCATTCTCCTGTGGGTTTCAGAATGAAGGATGAAACCCTTCCTGAAAATCTCTCTCTCTCTCTCTCTCTCTCTCTCTCTCTCTCTCTCTCTCTCTCTCTCTCTCTCTCTATCATTTTACGTACAAATCGCAAAATTTACTGACACTTCGTGTTTGTTGAGCAAATTATCATGTAAATAATCTCTGCAGTTATGTTAAATTCCTCTCTCTCTCTCTCTCTCTCTCTCTCTCTCTCTCTCTCTCTCTCTCTCTCTCTCTCTCTCTCTCATCCTAAGCATTTATAAATGCAAAACGCAAAAATCACTGAAACACTTTGTGTTTGATGAGCAAATTACCATGTCAGTAACCTCTATAGTCGCGTTAAATTCATCTCTCTCTCTCTCTCTCTCTCTCTCTCTCCCTCCCTCTCTCTCTCTCTCTCTCTCTCTCTCTCTCGTAAACGGAAAGAGCAGAGGGAATACGCCGGAGAGAGTTCTTATTTAATACGCAGAGAGAGAGAGAAGAAGAACCAACACAGTTAAGATCTATTGATGCTATAAACAACGAGGTACCCTTCCCTCGTTGAAAGCCCCACACTAAATCCATTCCCGGGTCCGGTATCACCGCCGCTGCTCCCAGCAAGCACCTGGGCGACTGAGCAGTAAGTAGTAGTGAGCAGTGAGCAGTAAGCAGTAAGTCAACAACCCATCCCTTATTTAATAAATTCGTCGTGGAAGAGCGAGCGAGCGAGCGCTCGCCGAGTTGTAGAAATTATTTATTATAATCGTTAAGCTATCGTCATTATTCTCCATTACAGTTTTTTTTCCTCCTTCTTCTTCTTCTTCTTCTTCTTCTTCTTCTTCGTCTGCCATTACTCTTAACCTTATCTAATAATTATGATGGCATTAATTCAAACGCGCTATATATATACCCGGCGGATAATGAATGTGGCTCGCTCGTCTCTCCCGCGCAAGCAAGGAGAAGAAGAAGAAGAAGAAAGAAAAAAGAAAGAAAGAAGAAGAAGAAGGAGAGGGAGGAGGAGGGTTAGCAGGAGACGGAAAAGCCAATTGAAAATGGCGAATAAGATGCGCTCGAGCCGCGGATAATTCCATTTCGATTTTAATCGGTCGCAAAAAAAAAAAAGTGGTGATTTAGGAAATACACAAACGTTTTGTGTGTGTGTGTATGTATATATATATATATATATATATATATATATATATATATATATATATATATATATATATATATATATATATATATACTTAATTTTATTATATTAACTAGTAATTTAGAAAACAAGAGGCATTATATATTTATATATATACATACATATATATATAATATATACATATATATAATACATTATACATATATTTATAATATGTATACATTATATATATATAGTATATAATAATTATATATATATATATATATATATATAAATATATATATATATATATATATATATATATATATATATATATTATATATATATATATATATATATATATATATATATAATATATATATATATATATATATATATATATATATATATATATATATATATATATATATATATATAAAGCTGCATTAATATAAAGGATAAGAGGCTCATGAGAATCTTCATATCCTTAGCTGCTCCGTTACCTCACTGGTCTTCTACCTCCTCCTCCTCCTCCTCCTCCTCCTCCTCCTCCTCCATTTTCCTCCATTTACCCATTCCTGACGTCATACTCCACGCCCCAACTAAACTCTCCCTCATTAATCTAAACCCCCTTTCCTCCTTTCATCCTTCCCCCACCCCCACCCCCAACCTTGATCATGAGTCCCAAACCCCCCCAAACAACCCCGTTGATGAATCCTAAGTGTAGGCCACTCTTAATTATTTACTCTGTCAGAATTTCTGATGTTCAGTTTAGTCCTGCGGTTGGTAAGTGTCTGATCATGTTAGCAAGTGCATATTAAGAACAGCTTAATGTTCTTCGCTTGATGTGTGTGTGTGTGTGATACAACACACACACACACACACAGAGAGAGAGAGAGAGAGAGAGAGAGAGAGAGAAAGTGGATTAGGTCACCTCAGTACAACAGTAAGCTGTGTGGTCATTGTAGTTGTCTAAGTGAGCGCCTGACATAGAACATCTTTCATGACCCAAAATATTTGTTTTGCTTTTTATTATTATTATTTATTATTATTATTATTATTATTATATTTAACAAGTACATAGCCATCCTAGGATAAGTATATTTTATATTTACTAGACTTGTTATTCTTATATTTAGAGACGTTTAAACCTATCTGTTCACTGTTGCAAAATTTTGAAGCTTCTCCTAGTGTGATCAGAGTTTCATTTAAGAATCCAGTTACGTTTAAATTGTGAAATTTATACTTCTCAGTGTCGTAAGGGAACAGAGGAAAGTGAGAAGTTTTTCCAAGTATGAATATATAATTAACATCTGATGGTAGATGGGCGTGGGCCTTACATTTAATATTCTTGAAGAATTCTTTGTAAATGAATTAGCCTAATGAATTGGGGATGATTTTAATATATAATTCATTTGTTTAGTTTGGTTGAGAACTGAGGTCATTGATTTGATACTTTCCATTGACTTCTGGAGACACTGAAGGTTACCTTTTGAAGATACTGGAGGTTACCTTTTGAAGACATTTGAGGTTACCTTTTGAAGGCACTTGAGTTTACCTTTTGAAGACATTTGAGGTTACCTTTTGAAGACACTTGAGGTTACCTTTTGAAGATACTGGAGGTTACCTTTCGAAGACGCTTGAGGTTACCTTTTGAAGACACTGGAGGTTACCTTTTGAAGACACTTGAGTTTACCTTTTGAAGACACTGAAGGTTACCTTTTAAAGACGCCAGAGGTTACCTTTTGAGACACTGGAGGTTACCTTTTGAAGACACTTGAGTTTACCTTTCAAAGACATTTGAGGTTACCTTTTGAAGACACTTGGGTTACCTTTTGAAGTCACTTGTTCTTTTGAAGACACCGACTTTTGACTGGTTAGGACACTGGAGGTTACCATTTGAAGACACTTGATTTTACCTTTTAAAGTCACTTGAGGTTACCTTTTGAAGACACTGGAGGTAACCTTTCGAAGACACTGGAGGTTACCCTTTGAAGATACTGGAGGTTCCCTTTTGAAGACACTGGAGGTTACCTTTTGGAGACACTGGAGGTTACCTTTTGAAGACACGAGGTTACCTTTTGAAGATACTGGAGGTTACCTTTTGAACACTGGAGGTTACCTTTTGGAGAGTTACCTTTTTGAAGACTTTGAAGATACTGGAGGTTACCTTTTGAAGACGCTTGAGGTTACTCTTTGAAGACACTGGAGGTTACCTTTTGAAGACACTGGATGTTACCTTTTGAAGACTTTGGAGATTACCCTTTGAAGACACTGGATGTTACCTTTTGAAGACACTGGAGGTTACCCTTTGAAGACACTGGAGGTTACCTTTTGAAGACACGAGGTTACCTTTTGGAAGGCACTGGAGGTTACCTTTTAAAAACACTTAAAATTGCCTCAGCTTAGGGCAGTAGCCACAATCTCGTCTTTTTGTTCGTATTTAAAAGAAAAAAAAACTCTTGAAGGCTTATGAAACCTGATGTATACCACTCATTGCCACCAGGTTTATTCAGACACTCTCGGCATTCTGATGTAATCGAGAAGTGTTAGCATTAAAGAGTTTAATTACAAAGACTCTGTAATTTACATGAGAGGACACTTATCACCCTGTTAAGTGCCATTCGTCATCCTTACGTGCCCAGTGTGTCTGGAATATTGATAGAAATGGCTGGGCGAAGGAGAAGCTTATGCCCGCTTCGAGACGACTGTAATAATAGTCACCTGGGCCAAGACGAATTCGGGTATAAGGTATAAGGGATGCAACGTCGTCGTCGCATTTAAATATACTTATCGTTACTGTGACGAAGGGCCAGGAGATTACGTCGCGACCGGATGTTGCGATCGGCAGTCTGTGTAGCCATTTCATCCTCTCTCTCTCTCTCTCTCTCTCTCTCTCTCTCTCTCTCTCTCTCTCTCTCTCTCTCTCCTTGTCCTTTCATCAGTATGCCAATCATTCCGGAGAGAGAAGAAAGAAAGAAAGAAGAAGAAGATAAGAAGACAGAAAGAAAGAGAGAGAGAAGAAGAGAGAGAGAGAGAGATAGAGAGAGAGAGAGAGAGAGAAATTTAGCGAAACTGCAGAAATTACTGACATGGGCCTCTACTCATCAAGCACAAAGTGTTTCAGTGCATTTTTTCGTCTCGTATTTAATTATATTTCAGGACGAGAGAGAGAGAGAGAGAGAGAGCTTATCGTTCCGTCTGATCGCCAGGTCAGCGGTTATGCTCATCATTGGGGTAAGATCAAAGACCGATGGATTAAACGATTTTTTTTATCCCCTCCGGAGGCACATCAGGGTAGACGCTAATCGACAGGAGAGACCTTTTAACTCTTCTTCTTCTTCTTCTTCTTCTTCTTCTTCTTCTTCTTGGCGGAGTTCCTCCTTGGGGAAGGATACGATGGGAAAGGGGTTGGGGGATTAGGGCTTAGTGGGGAGACGTTGACGACGGATAAGAAAGGCTGCTCTATAGGCCAGACGAGAAATCCTTACTTTCAGCCTCTCTCTCTCTCTCTCTCTCTCTCTCTCAGTCATTACGTATGCGCGCAGGACCGCAGTTTTAATGTGCATTGGCGTATGTGATCGCTTTGTCGATTCCGAAGATTGTCATCTCAAGGGTCGATGGCGTCCTCTGATAGAAACTTGATAGAAAAACGGCCATGTCATCTTTTCCATTTCCGTAATTGGCCGAGTCTGAATTACGCGCCGGCATCCTTGCTAGTAGGTGAACAGAAGGCACTTTCTGTGATGTTAGGATAACAGGCAGGATGATTGGACTCAGCAGTGTGGGCCAGCCACCGAATTTATATTCTGTATTCGCCGTTTTCAATTAGACATGACGGTCTTTTATCTTCAGCTCCCGTGGGAGGGTAGTGCCGTTTGTGTACTTCATGAGGTGCACTGTAGGCATTACTTAAGAGTTCTTTGCAGCGTGCCTTAGGCCCGTAGCTGCAACCCCTTTCATTCCTTTTACTTTACTTCCGTTCATATTCGCTTTCTTCCTTCTTACTTATCAATTTTCATAGTGCAACTGCGAGATTTTCTTCGTTACACCTTTCAAACCTTTCTACCGTCAACTTCCGTTTCAGCATTGAATGACCTCGTATCTCCCAGCGCTTGGCCTTTGGCCTAAATTCTGTATTCAGTTCTATTCTTAACAATTTTAGGCTTGAAGCAAGGGCTTGTCCCTCCTCCCGGAGTTGATACTGAAGTGGGAAACAGGAGGGTATTGATTGCCAACTCCCGTCATCCTGATTTAGGGAACTGTCACACAATTAGCATTTAAAAATCTATTGCTAGATTAGGTACGCTTAGTGTTTTGCATTGCTGTTTATTTTAGGGTCATTTAATTGCTTATTGGCGTTTCTTCTGAATGCAGAAACCTTCTTTCTTTGGAAGGCAATTTTATCAAGTTTATCACTTCTTGAGGAATGATGTAATGCTCAGCTTGTGTCCCTAGGGGTTATGTAATTCATCTTCCTTTATTCTTTGATATTTGCTTCCCTGGTGTTAATAATGAATCTCGATCGTTCTGTTCTGTGATTATTTTTTATTTTCTTTTTTCCTTCCCTTCCTTAATTTTTTAAATTTTCCTTTTCCGTAATTATTTTTTTTCAATTTTCCTTTTTCCCTTCCGTAATTTTTTTCCAATTTTCCATTTTCCTTCCATTCTGTAATTTTTTTTTATTTTTCTTTTTCCTTCTCTTCCGTAATTTTTTTTTTCAATTTTCCTTTTTCCTTCCATTCCGTAATTGTTTTCCAATTTTTCTTTTTCCTTCCCTTCCGTAATTTTTTTCAGTTTTCCTTTTTCCTTTTCTTCCGTATTTTTTTCAATTTTCCTTTTTCCTTCCATTCCATCATTTTTTATTTCCATCTTTTTCTTCCCTTTTCATATTTTTCATTTTTTTTCCAATTTTCCTTTTTTCCCTTCCGTAATTTTTCCCCAATTTTTTCCTTCCCACCTCTAATTTTTCCCAATTTTTTTTTCCTTCCCTAATTTTTTTTTTTCAGTTTTTACTTCCCCTAATCTAATTTTCAATTTTTTTCCTTCCCTTAATAATTTTTTCCCAAATTTTTCCTTCCCTCCCATAATTTTTTTTTCAATCTTCCTTTTCCATCCTTTCCGTAATTTTTTTCAATTTTTTTTTCCCTTTCCTTCCATAATTTTTCTTTTTCTTTTTCTTTTTCTTCTGATTTCATAATTTTAAAAAAAAAATTCCTTTTCCTTTCCTTCCATAATTTTTTTTTTCAAATTTTCCTTTTTCCTTCCCTTCCGTATTTTTTTTTTTTTTTTTTTTTTTTTTAATTTTCCTCTTTCCTCCCCTCGAGTCTCGGAGGCCAGTACAAAGCAAGCCGCGACCGGCGGACGGGCGAGGTCCCCCGCCGAAAAAGCACAAGAAAAAAAGCCGCGTTTATGCAAATGATTAATTGTGTATGGCTGCGCGGACGAAAACGTCCTTTGCAGCTGAAAGATCATCTCTCAAAGACAGTCTTTTTTTAACGAGATGTTTCGACGCAAGTATGAGAGTATTCGAGAGAGAGAGAGAGAGAGAGAGAGAGAGAGAGAGAGAGAGAAAGTGGGGGTGGAAGAGAAGGAGAAACAGAGAGAGGGGCTAGCATGGGAGAGAGGGAGCAGAGAAAGAGAAGAGAGAGAGAGAGAGAGAGAGAGAGAGAGAGAGAGAGAGAGAGAGAGGAGAGAGAGGGTGGGAGAGAAAGAGAAACAGAGAGAGAGAGGGAGAGAGAGAAACAGAGAAAAAGGTGAGAAAGAGAAACGGAGAGAGAGAGAGAGGGTGGGAGAGAAAGAGAAACAGAGAGAGAGAGAGAAGGAGAGAAAGAGAAACGGAGAGAGAGAAGGTGAGAAAAAGAAACGGAGAGAGAGAGAGAGAGAGAGAGAGAGAAGAGAGAGAAAGAGAGAGAGAGAACAAAGAGAGAAGGAGAGAGAAACATAAGAGAGAGAGAGGAGAGAGAGAGAGAGAGAGAGAGAGATTTTTGTTAAGGTTCACTGAAGACCGATGATCGGAGGGAATACTGCCGACAGCTGCGATGAGAACTCCGTAATTATTGGTCGCATTGTTACCTAAACAGGTGACCCGCATGCTAATGATTTCGGGGACCGTGATGAAAGGTGTGTGTGTTTGTGTCCGTGTCCTAAACAGCATCACAGGAAATAAAACGTTTTCCTTTTTTTTATTTTTGTTATCATGGAAACATTTTTTCTTGATATCTGTTACCACAGAATCCTTCCCATGTGGTAGTGAAGTATTCAATGTCCCAGAATACTCTAGTTACTAGTTGCGGTCCCCGTGAGGTCCACTGTCGGCATTACTAAAGACTCTTTGCAGCAGCGTCCCTTCGGCCCCTAGCTGCAACCCCTTTCATTCCTTTTACTGTACCTCCATTCATATTATCTTTCTTCCGTCTTGCTATCCACCCTCTCCTAACAATTATTTCATAGTGCAACTGCTTTGAGGTTTTCCTACCTACCTTTCAAACCTACCTACTCTCAATTTCCTTTCCAGCGTTGAATGACCATACAGGTGCCAGTGCTTGGTCTTTGGCCTAAACTCTATATGCCATCCCATTCCATCATATGTATGTATTGTATATATGTATGTATATCTGGGTTCCGGTTATGCTAATACGTAATTGTATCATTACCATCACACTAGACAGACAGATAGATAGAAGGATAGATAGATAGATAGATAAATAGAAGGAGAAAGAGAGAGAGTTTAATTGGTTCGTTGGTATTTTGTTCCTCAACACAGGACATTGATATTACTTTGATGCAATCAATGAATTTTAAGTAACGATTACTTGGGTTTTGGATGGAAACTGTTCCCTAGTATTTTTAAAGTGGAGTTGTGTATTATTATTATTATTATTATTATTATTATTATTATTATTATTATTATTATTATTATTATTATTATTATTATTATTATTGTTATATATCATTATTGAACCAAACAAATATCCATGGTGTAGCCCGATAAGCTTCCATAAAGCTGGATACATATGTCAACTTTATTATTATTATTATTATTATTATTATTATTATTATTATTATTATTATTATTATTATTATTATTATCATTATTGTCATTATTATTACCAAACAAATTATCCATGGTGTAGCCTGATAAGCTTCCATAAAGCTGGATACATATGTCAACTTATTATTATTATTATTATTATTATTATTATTATTATTATTATTATTATTATTATTATTATTATTTTCTCTTTCTCCATTTTGTCTTGAGATCTTATTCATTATTGAAACAGGGTTCCTTGCCTATCAGAAATAAATAAGATCTCTTTCTCCTTTTTGTCTTGAGACAAAAATAGGGTTCCTTGCCTATCGAAATAAATAAGATCTCAAGAAAAAAGATAATAATAATAATAATAATAATAATAATAATAATAATAATAATAATAATTATAATAATAATAATAAAGATTTTACTGATTGATTAATTTTATCATTCAAACTAGCTTGGAAATTCATGAATAACAATCACAAAGTGGATTAATAAGTTGAAGCTTAATGAATGAGAAATTGCTTCCTTGCTTAGTGATTTGACCAAGAGATTTTATTTTATAGAATTCCTCAGATTCGGGGTCTGTAATTTTTTCTCCCATTCTGTACCTCAAGTTTCCTACCCAGTTACAGACAACCACTTTCATATATATATAATTGTAACTCGGTGATATATTATTTTTCTAGGCTGACGGGCTAAAGTTTTTTATTTATCTATTTATTTATTTATTATTTTTTTTTAATCGAGATTCTTGGTAGGCCAGAGCTGTCATCGCATCAGAGCCCAGGGAGAAAAAGCTTATGGGATTGCAGATTGGGTCAGCCTTACACCCCTCCAGAGGACCAGACGAGGAGGGGAAGGGGGAAGAGGAAGTGTAGGGATGTAGGCTCCCCCCCAAATGCTCCTCCCTATCTTCCCCCCCCTCCCCACTTCCCCAACACCCCCCAGACACCTCGTTCAATCTAGATAAGAGAGAGTAACCGTGGTTAAGTAACTCTTGTCCAGAGAGGCTGTGTTTGCCCAGTAAGCTCTCTCGAAGCGATAATTAGCCCTGAGGACAAGATTCTGATCTTTCCTAAAAGGACTTTTTTTTGGGGGGGGTTTCGTAATGCTTTTCTCTCTCCTCCCTGATGAGGTCTCGGTGTTCGTCTGTGATTTTGGGCATAGGGTTATGTGCCTAGGTTTGGGCATGGCCTAAGAGCACGGGGTTTGGGCCTATGCACCAAAGATAGACGTATTTTTTACATTGCTCTTATCTAATGTATTCTGTTTGTGCGTATGCTGGTGTGAGCATGAAGAGTGGTAGTGGTGGAGAGGCAATTTACATATATAGTTACCAAAGCACATCTCGTCATATATATATATATATATATATATATATATATATATATATATATATATATATATATATATATATATTTATTTATATATATATATACATATACATATATATTATATGTATATATATATATATATATATATATATATATATAATAAAAACAGTTACATACGTATCAGGTTAAAAAAGTTACCACTAATTTATATATACACATTCTGTATATTACCATACGCAAATATCTTAATATTCACACGTATCACGGTACTGAGAGAGGGAAAAATATAAAACAGGAATTTCAGGTTGACGGTGGAACCATGAAAAAAGGAAGAACGACTGATAAAAGTGTAATAAAAGAGGCGAAATAAAAAGAAAAAAAACATCCTTTTCATCTTCTTTTGCCTAACCATATTCACAGCGAAATTGTATCAAGTCGTGAACATAATGCAAGGGATGGTTTCTTTTTTTTTTGGGGGGGGGAACCAGAATGGCACTTAACCCTTCTCGCCCCAAGGTCCAGAATAGCCTGCCATTGTGAGTCTGGCATGTCACTGGGAGGTTTCCTAACCGTACATGTCATAAGGTCGAAAGTACTTTCAGATGCGTGCCAGCGGGTGTGATTGAATTACGAGCCTCAACCTTCCCTATCATAGGGTCGAAGGTAGCTCCGTTCCTTCCTCCTGCCATTGAATGTAGTTCGGCGGTTTTAATTCGCAGGTGACGGCTTTTGGGGCTGTCTGTCCAAGGCGAGGCTGACAGCAGAAGGACAGGTAGGGGGAAGCCCCCCTTGGTGGGTTGGTTGCACTATAAGCTGTCTCATGCTGAGAGATGATGTGCGCTCTTCTCTCTCTCTCTCTCTCTCTCTCTCTCTCTCTCTCTCTCTCTCTCTGCGAAACATTCCATGTGCAGTGTACTTTTTTTTTTATAGATATATCAATGTTTCTTTTCTTTTTTTACAGATATATCAATATTTCTTTTCATTTTTTTACAGATATATCAATATTTGTTTTTTTTTTCTACAGATATATCAATCTTTCGTTTTTTACAGATATATCAATATTTTTTTACAGTTATATCAATATTTCTTTTGTTTTTTTTACAGGTATATCAATATTTCATTTCAAGTTTGTGGTTCAGAACTGAGAAATCAGTCTTTGTTTTTAATCGTTATTTTTGATAGGTTGGTAATTGAAATTTTTATTGACGCCTCATCTCAAACTGTTGTAAAAAACGAACAAAGAATTATTGTTCTGAATTTCCTTGCACACTTTTAAAGAGAGAGAGAGAGAGAGAGAGAGAGAGAGAGAGAGAGAGAGAGAGAATTTTAAATTTCCTCATAAAATCCATCTTGATCCACTTTGCAGTTTCCCATCTTGATCCACTTTGCAGATATTCATATTTACTTATGAATAGTGCCGTCAGTGCACCTCATGCGGTGTACGGTAGGCATTAATTAAGGCTCTGTAGGCCCCTAGCTGCAACCTCTCTCATTCCTTTTACTGTACCTCCGTTTATATTCTCTTTCTTCCATCTTACTTTCCACCCTCTCTTAACAGCTGATCCACAGTGCAACTGCGAGGTTTTCCTCCTGTTACACCGTTCAAACCTTTTTTTAATGTCAAATTGTTTTTCAGCGCTGAATGACCTCTTAGGTCCCAGCGCTTGGCCTTTGGCCTAAATCCTCTATTCAATTCAATTCATGAAGTTATTATAAGCGGTCTTGGCAAATTAGTTTTATTCGCGTAATGCGGAGTTTGTGATAGAGTAAAAATTCTAAGCTTTTTAGGTCCTGGAGAAATAAATAAAAAAAAAGTAAAAAATACGCCTAAGTGTCTTCGGCGGAATCGAGTTTTCTGTACAGCCGCTACAGCGTATAATCAAGGCCACCGAAAACAGATTTATCTTTCGGTGGTCTCGGCATAATGCTGTATGAACCGCGGCCTATGAGATTTTAATTAACCACGGTCTAGTCGTGGCCTATCCTATATCGTTGCCAGAAGCACGATTATGGCTGACTTCAACCTTAAATGAAATCAAAACTACTGAGGCTAGAGGGCTGCAATTTGGTATGTTTGATGATTGGAGGGTGGATGATCAACATACCAATTTGCAGCCCTCTAGCCTCAATAGTTTTTAAGATCTGAGGACGGACAGAAAACTAAATGTTAGTTTCATTGGTTAAATACAGTTAACCTTAATCGTATTGATGTTATTGATTGTAGTATCTAATATGAAGTTTTTTCCAGAAAGCGGGTTTTGTGCAACAAACATAAAAATTTTAATGCATACATGAGCATAATATGTGCATGCCGTATTACTCAGTACGAATTCTTTGGAGAATCTTTAAAAATATAATTCTCTCTCTCTCTCTCTCTCTCTCTCTCTCTCTCTCTCTCTCTCTCTCTCTCTCTTGTGACGCCAGTTATAATAACCACAAATCAATAAATCTCTCTCTCTCTCTCTTTTGACGCCAGTTATAATAGCCACAAATCTCTCTCTCTCTCTCTCTCTCTCTCTCTCTCTCTCTCTCTCTCTCTCTCTCTCTCTCTCTCTCTCGTTGTGACGCCAGTTATAACAGCCACAATATCTCTCTCTCTCTCTCTCTCTCTCTCTCTCTCTCTCTCTCTCTCTCTCTCTCTCTCTCTCTCTCAGTATATTTCGAAGGGGTTATACTCTCCGTGGAATATTTCAACCAAAGGCGTGGTGCCCAGTTTATTGACCTCGTCGAGAGGGGAACCCATGACCCGACCCTTTGACCCGGAAGGTCATTTTGGAAGGTATGATTTGAGGCTCACCTGAGTAAGGACTGTAAATAAATATTATTTGACAAGCAGATATAATAAAAATAAAAGAAAACATACAAAAAGATTAAAATGAAAATTCAACACGGATGATAAAATAAAAATAAAATATAAAAAGTAAATTCAAAATCAAAATACAACTTAGAGGCATCGAGAAGTTTTCCTCGATGCCTCTTAGTTTTATTTTCATTTTGAATGTATTTTTATATTTTATTTTTATTTTTATTTTAGTATCTATGTTGAATTTTCATTTTAATCTTTTGTGTTTTATTTTTATTGTATCGGCTCGTCAAATGATAATTATATTTTTGAAATATTTTTTCGATTGTTTTTATATTTCCATGAGTGTTAATTGTCGCGTTTGAAAAAAAAGAAATATATTGTTAGATTTCAAAAATTAGGTTTATTTTACATTCATTTTTTGTAAGGTCTAGTCCAGCCCTCTGTTAGCAAGCATAATTATGATTATTTGAATTTAGAAATTAGTAATAGGATGCTGCTGAATAATTCCAATTATTACATTTTTTATGCTTAACATATGTAGAGTAAACTGACAGGTTTTAGTTTTCTGTAAAAGAAAACTATTGTGCCGGCTTTGTCTGTCCGTCCGCACTTTTCTGTCCGCCCTCAGATCTTAAAAAACACTGAGGCTAGAGGGCTGCAAATTGGTATGTTGATCATTCACCCTCCAATCGTCAAGCATACCAAATTGCAGCCCTCTAGCCTCAGTAGTTTTTATTTTATTTAAGGTTAAAGTTAGCCAAAATCGTACTTCTGCCAGCGCTATAGGTACCAACAACACAGGCCACCACCGGACCGTGGCTGAGTTTTATGGCCCGTGGCTGAGGCCACCACCGGACAGAAAACTCGATTGCGCCATTAGATTGTTCTTTTTTTTTAATGCAGATCCTGAAGAATTTTAACGTAATTAAATAATCTTTTCGCCATTAGATTGTTTATTTTTTTAATGCAGATTCAGCAGAGTTCACTTACCAGAACCATCGTGATAAATCTCCCGGACAAACAAACACACTGCCAAAACGAGAAGGGGGATTACAAGACAATCGTCCCAATCTGCCCCGTCCCCAATCACCGGCCAATTTTCTCCGCGGCAAAACTAATCGTTTGCGCTGACTCCACTAATCTCCGTCTAATCGTTTTGTTATTCGCGGTAATTACACATAATTGCAGTCTCGGATATTTTATTTATATCAATAACTGTTGGATTCATCGAGCGTGCAATTATCGCCGTATGCAAAAACGTGGACTATCGCGCAGGGGATTTTGACAGAGTCGAATTTTGGCGATGGCGCGGCTATCAGCGGAACCCCCGTTTTCTGTGAATAACGGTGATTGAAGGTCCGGGGTGACTCGTACAATTACAGCTTTCCTCCGGACTTTCCGGAGAGTTTCACATTATGCCTCGGTTCTTATAGCCCGCGCGTCACATTCTGATGTGAGGCATGGTACAGGATTTCTCGCGCCGTATTTATTGGCCGGCTCGAATTTTTCTTCCTTTTTTTTTTTTATTAAGTTTTTGTTTTTTTGGGGGGGGGAATATCGGGTGCTTTTTTTGGTGGGGGGGATGTTTTGGGAATGAGCAATCTCTCTCTCTCTCTCTCTCTCATTTAAATTTTCCTATTGTGAACAGCACGATTAGAGATTCTTGATACTTCAGACACCAAATTTAGTGCTCTCTCTCTCTCTCTCTCTCTCTCTCTCTCTCTCTCTCTCTCTCTCTCTCTATATATATATATATATATATATATATATATATATATATATATATATATATATATATATATATATATATATTTATATACTGTATATACACATATATACACATATATATATATATATATATATATATATATATATATGTATGTATATATATATATATATATATATATATATATATATATATATATATATATATATATATATATAAACATTAAGCCATTTTCCCTTATAAAAAGAATTTTCCTAGGGAGAAAGCAATTTATGCTTTAGGTACCGGATCGAGAATGAACCTTCTTTGCATAAAACTTCCACAGCCTAAGCTGTATATATCATACATCTACACAGAAGGCTTATCGGCAGCACGTCTAACCCCGTTTTATTAGTCTGTGCCTTCTGCCTAAGTTGTGAAAAGGTCTTGTTTTCTGCGCTGTCTCTGTGTAAACTTAGATTTTTCACTTTTTATGTCTTCTTTTGTATAAGTTCCAAGTTCCATCCTCCATAGG
>NC_089748.1:39968597-39976097 GCF_040412425.1 Macrobrachium rosenbergii
TATAATTATATTTTATTGAGACTTTTTTTAAAGGGTATCCTCAATTTTAATTCTTTCTTTTTTCCAGGTAACGTGTTCACTATAATCACTGGATAATGTTAATTGTGGAAGTCTTTTTTCGACATTAGTGAGTACAGTAAAGGAACACTTTTATTTTTATTATCATTATTATTTTCATTATTATTATTATTATTATTATGGTTGTTATTGTTTTATATGTATGTTTTCGTTCCAAACCATTCTTCATTGTAAATCGAGAGAAATTATTCTCTCTCTCTCTCTCTCTCTCTCTCTCTCTCTCTCTCTCTCTCTCTCTCTCTCTCTCTCTCTCTCTCTCCTGTGCTCACTACATTTCCAACAGTGTTTCTCGTTATGTTTTTTTTATTTCTAATGAACTGAAAGTTGCATGTATCTATGTGCGATTTTGGCCGTGAGGGTTCTTGTCTCCCATTTATATATATATATATATATATATATATATATATATATATATATATATATATATATATATATTTATATTTTTTTTTTTTTTTTTTTTTTTTTTTTTTCCTGCATTCCAAACACTTCGTGTATCCTGACTAGATTTCATCATTCAAAACCTTTTTCGTGTGTCTGTTCATCCTTTTTCCTCCATCTGGAAACACCTTTCCATCGTGTGTCCTAATTTCATCCTTTTCCTCCTCCATCCTGGAAACACCTTTCCTTCTTGTGTCCTAATGTCAACCTTTATACCTCCATCCTTGTAACACCTTTCCTCCCTATATCCTAATTTTATCCTCTATCCCCCCTGGAAACACCTTTCCTCTTTATATCCTAATTTTATACTTTATCACCCCATTCCTTGAAACGCCTTTCCTCCCTGTACCCTAATTTCATCCTCTCTCACCCCTTGGAAACACCTTTCCTCCCTATATCCTAATTTATACTTTATCACCCCGTCCCTTGAAACGCGTTTCCTCCCTGTATCCCAATTTCATCCTTTATCACTTTTTCCTGAAACTTGTTTCTTATTGTCCTCACTGAGCAAAAAAGGCTCCTCGCAGCGGGTGGTCGTATAACGTCATTAATTACAAGAAAAGTCATTACAAGAAGTCATCTCATTGTTCCCGGAGCTTCTTGGTAGTCCGTAATGGCTGCTCGTCATTAACACGTAATTAAGACGATGCATCATGAAGCGAATCGTCAGGGTATTGCGATGTTTGTGTTTGCATGTTGACCAGGTAATGTTTTACCAATGATTTTGAGGATCGTGGCGTGTTATAGTTTTCAATGAAGGAAGGAATTGGAAGTTTAAATTGATCTTAAGGGCGTTTTATTATTTTTCCCTCTGAATTCAATTCAACTAAGAAGTGCCAGAAACAATTCTTGGTTTTTCTGCAGTCAAAATCATGACTTATTTTACCGTGTCACGGAGAAATTAGAGAAACTGGTGATTAAAATTAAAATCCTTATTTTCTTTTCAAAGTAAAACGGCTGCATTTAGATACCTACCACATGATTGTTCGCTGTAATTGTTGCACAACTCGCCTGTCAGCATACAAGTCAATAAATGCTTGTGATTGGAGTTCAGCTGGTTGAGGGCTGATTTATGAAATGGGAACTTAAGACTGTTTTTTTTTTTTTTTGTTGGGGGGGGGACTTGGACTGTTTTTTTTTTTTACTTAATACTGGGTTTTTTTTTTTTGGGGAATACTTTGTAAGCTATGGAAATGCTTTGTCATTTTACATAGCTCTTTCTCTTGTGAATATATACCGCGGTTGGCTTAACTGGTTACATTTCAAAGGATTTCTTGAGAGAGAGAGAGAGAGAGAGAGAGAGAGAGAGAGAGAGAGAGAGAGAGAGAGAGCAGTCTGGATAAAAGAGCGTTTAAATGGGTGATAGATAAAAGCAATCAATATTTTTATGAGAGAGAGAGAGAGAGAGAAGATAAAGAAATATTTCAATGGGTGATGGAGTGAGATAATGAATATTAATATGAGAGAGAGAGAGAGATCAAGATAAAAGAGCATTTAAATAGGTGATGGATTAAGGTGATGAATATTCACATGAGAGAGAGAGAGAGAGAGAGAGAGAGAGAGAGAGAGAGACACATGTACCCACCCCTGTCTGTGGAACAATATATATTTTTTTTTTTTGGCAGCAAAAGAATATTCTTCTGAGAGAGAGAGAGAGAGAGAGAGAGAGAGAGAGAGAGAGAGAGAGAGAAAGAAGATGATAAAAAATAAATTAGCGGCACCAGTAAAGTGTGTATATATATCCTGCAAGTAATTACTGACCAGTCCGTTCTCGTCCCTGCTAATGATCTCGCCGGAACTAATTGTCTTTTTCTCCGTTCTCCTCGTCATCATCATCACCTTCTTCTTCCATCTATGGGAGGGAGAGATTCACAGACAACATTACACATACACACACGGACGGGAATTAGGTGGTGAGTGTAGTCTGTTCATCTTAGAAACCGTGAGCGGATGTATGTATGTGTATTATTTATATATATATATATATATATATATATATATATATATATATATATATATATATATATATATATATTTGTAAATATACGTATATATACATATATGTATATATATATAGTTATGTATATTTATACATGCGAGGTTATGATTAAAGGTTTTGGTATGCATTGTGAATTTCTTCAACGAACATTGAAATGGCTTTTCCCATCAGTTTGAGGACTTGTCAATAGCCTAGTTATATTTTGAATGCTGTAAACTATAATTTGAGTACGCGGTATAGTAGGAGAGTAAGTATCAATTATCTTTTCAGATAAAAATACATGTTACAAACATGTCGTATTGTAGCTAATCCTGACATACGCAGCTACGCATCTTCATTATTTTTTTTTATTTTTAGTTTTCTATAGAAGAAAATTATTGTGCCGGCTTTGTCTGTCCTTCCGCACTTTTTCTGTCCGTCCACAGATCTGAAAAACTACTGAGGCTAGAGGGTTGCAAATTGGTGTGTTGATCATCCACCCTCCAATCATCGTACACACCAAATTGCAGCCCTCTAGCCCCAGTAGTTTTGATTTTATTTGCGGTCCAAGTTAGCCATATCCGTGCGTCTGGCAACAATATAGGCCAGGCCACCACCGGCCCATGGTTAAAGTTTCATAGGCCGCGGCTCATACAGCATTATACCGAGACCACCGAAAGATAAAGACTGATCTATTTTCGGCCGCCTTGAAAGTACGCTGAACAGAAAACTCGATTGCGTCGAAGACACCTCGGCGCGTTTTTTATTTCTTTAAATTCGCAGTAAAAGAATAATAGCTTCGTTTAAACGAGAGATGCTTGGTATAAGGAGGTAAGAGATACGACATGATTTGCGGAGTTGGGAGGGAGTAACGTTTTTTTATTGGGGAGGGCGGGGAGACATTTCCCAGATATAATGAGAGCGGTTTGCAATGAAACCTCCTTCAAACGGGCTGCGGGAATTGCTCCATCACCTCGCCGATTGTACTTTTGGCATTGCGGTCTGTTTAACAATTGTTATTGCAACGTGAAAAAGTTCTATTCAAAAGATGAATGGGGAGTTCTCTCTCTCTCTCTCTCTCTCTCTCTCTCTCTCTCTCTCTCTCTCTCTCTCTCTCTCTCTCCGCCAGGCAACTTTGATATTTTTCGCCTTGATTGAGTTGACTGGTTTGAAGGTTCTCGTTTGCGCCTGCATTGATTATTTTTTTTGGGGGGGGGGCGGCGGGGCGTAGGGATTTGCGAGCTCTCATTTCTGGCCGTCAAATTATATTAAATGCTAATGTGGTATGGTGCAACTTCATATGGAGAACAGTTACCTTAAAAATCTCTCTCTCTCTCTCTCTCTCTCTCTCTCTCTCTCTCTCTCTCTCTCTACGTGTGAGTGTCAGTGTAAGAGATTTAAACTCAGCCGTCTAGTCAACCTTAGGATGTTACAATAACTGTTTTGGAGAACAGAGTTATCTTGAAAATCTCTCTCTCTCTCTCTCTCTCTCTCTCTCTCTACGGGTGAGTGTGTGTGTAAGAGATTTAAACTCAGCTGTCTAGTTAAATTAAGGAACAATAACTGTTTTGGAGAACGGAGTTACCTTAAAAATCTCTCTCTCTCTCTCTCTCTCTCTCTCTCTCTCTAAGTGTGAGTGTAAGAGATTTAAACTCAGCTGTCTAGTTAAACTAAGGAATAATAACTGTTTTGGTGGTATGATGCAACTTCGTATGGAGAACAAAGTTACCTTAAAAAATTCTCTCTCTCTCTCTCTCTCTCTCTCTCTCTCTCTCTCTCTCTCTCTCTCTCCTCTCTCTACGGGTGAGTGTGTATGTATAAGAGATTTAAACTCGGCTGTCTAGTTAAACTAAGGAACAATAACTGTTTTGCTGCGTGCGTTCCTGTGCATGATTCAATGATTTCCTAAAAATCCCCGAGTCTTACGTGTTTTGCGTCTGTCATTTTCGTGGGAACACCCACCGGAGATCTCCGAGATTTATCTCTGATAATGTTTACTTTTCGTGCTGTAAAAATGGTAATTGGTTTTATTTTCCATAAAGCATTGGCCCCGGACGTATATCGAGAGGCGTTTCACTCTTAGCGGTCAGGAACTTTCGAGAGGCGTTAGATCATTTTCGGGGATTGGAAATTCGGGTCTTGTGCTTCGGAAACTCTCTCTCTCACTCTCTCTCTCTCTCTCTCTGTCTCTCTCTCTGTCTCTCTCTCTCTCTCTCTCTCTCTCTCTCTCTCTCTCTCTCTCTCTCTCTCAGTTCCATGTGCATTAACTAAAATAATCTAAAATATGTTTCTTTCTCTGCGTGCTTCAGATAATGGTTAACACTGCTTCACAGCAATTATACAGCAAAACTCTCTCTCTCTCTCTCTCTCTCTCTCTCTCTCTCTCTCTCTCTCTCTCTCTCTCTCTCTCAGTTCCATGTATATTTCTTCATTACTGCTTTGCAAGGACTAAACTAGAATCTCTCTCTCTCTCTCTCTCTCTCTCTCTCTCTCTCTCTCTCTCTCTCTCTCTCTCTCTCTCAGTCCATGTATATTTCTCATTACTGCTTTACAATGACTAGAATCTCTCTTCTCTCTCTCTCTCTCTCTCTCTCTCTCTCTCTCTCTCTCTCTCTCTCTCCTATTACTTCAGATGTTATAATTATACAGCAAACTCTCTCTCTCTCTCTCTCTCTCTCTCTCTCTCTCTCTCTCTCTCTCTCTCTCTCTCTCTCGCTAAATTTAGGATGATGCCCCAAATGGCTTGGAAGGTGCCCGAGATACCCTGAGCGTCGGTACCTCAAAGGCTTCGCTGGCAGCCCAGGAGGTCCACTTTGCATCGATCCAAAATCGACTCTATGTCCATTGTATTTAAGGGCGATTTTCTTCCGCCGTTTCCCAATAAGAGTTATTTGTCATTAGGCTTTTGCAGATCTGGCTATCACGCCATGGTAATATTCTCTCTCTCTCTCTCTCTCTCTCTCTCTCTCTCTCTCGTGCATGTTTAAATTTTGCCCGTTATTCTCAGCTTAATTGTTAGGAATGTTTTCATTATTTTGTTATTATTAAGTATTATTATCATTATTGAATTTGTTATTGTAAATCAAAAAATAATAGCAGCAGTATATGTATATATATATATATATATATTATATATATATATATATATATATATATATATATATATATATATATGTATACATATAATAATAATATATATATATATATATTATATAAATTAATATATATATATATATATATATACACACATATGTATACACCTTTTATTCCTCTCAAATCACGAGCAGTAAAAATTGTGTATCAATTTGCCGGCAAGCACATTTTTATGTATTAACCACAAAACTTTAATTTCGTTGAATGAGTATATTATTTTAAAGAATAAAAGTGTAGAATTAATTCATTTTTTTTGCATTTTAAGATGTGGTGAGAAATACAGTATAAAAATGTATTCTTTTATATAATTGCCGTAGTTTTTACATTATCAAGATCCGCGCATTTCATAAGATCCCACTTTGTATTACTGTATAAATGTCATTATATTTATATAGTTAAAAAGACTATAAAATATAGATAACTATTTTTTATAGTTGAACATAATTTGTATTACTATACTATACTATGCTAATATCACTATATTTGTATCGCTATAAAATAACTGATTTACGAACGTTCCATATTCCTACAATTATTACGAACATTTCATAATTAATACTGTAGTAATTTGTATTACTATAAAAAGACTGATTTTCGAACATACCATAATTAATACAATAATAATTTGTCTTACGACAAAAAGACTGATTTACGAACGTTCCATATTTATTACTATAATAATTTTTATTACTTTGCTAATATTAATATATTTATATCACTATAAAAAGAAATACTTACTAAGCGCTCTATATTTTCGACTTGCAAATTATATGTGATTCTGATTTCACAAGAAACGACGAAGGCGATTTTATTCTCGTCTGAAATACAGTGAAATACTTTTATTTTTTTCGAACGCTGTGATTATCGTACCTCGTTTATTTCGAAACGAGGAAACGGCACGCGAGATTTTTCCACGTCGTGTGTGAGAGAGAGAGAGAGAGATTCTGAGTCATTTGTAAAGCAGTAATGAAGAAGTACATGGGACTAAGAGAGAGAGAGAGAGAGAGAGAGAGAGAGAGAGAGAGAGAGAGAGAGAGAGAGAGAGTCTAGTCATTGTAAAGCAGTAATGAAGAAATATACATGGGACTAAGAGAGAGAGAGAGAGAGAGAGTTTTGCTGTATGATTACTTTGAAGTCGTATTAATCATATCTTTAAGGAAATAGAGAGAGAGAGAGAGAGAGAGAGAGAGTTTTGCTTTATGATTACTGTGAAGTCGTATTAAACTTATCTTCGAGTAGAGAGAGAGAGAGAGAGAGAGAGAGAGAGAGAGAGAGAGAGAGAGAGAGAGAGAATTCTAGTCATTGCAAAGCAGTAATGAAGAAATATACATGGGACCAAGAGAGAGAGAGAGAGAGAGAGAGAGAGAGAGAGAGAGAGAGCCAAAGGATCGTCTCCGCGAGCGTAATCTTTTGGCGTGCTGACGTCCCAACCTTATTGGATGACTTTGATCGGTATCTGGAGTTTTATGAATCCAGCGATGTCGGTATGAACTTATTGGCGCGTCTTCCAAGTCACAACAGTTAGCCCCGGTATTCAGGTCGCCAGATATTTGGAGGAGGAGGAGGAGGAAGAGAGAGAAAAGAGAGAGAGAGAGAGGGAGGAGGGAGGAGGGAGGAGAGTTGTGTGTGTGCAAGATGCAGGATTTTGTTTTTCCGATTTTAAAAGAGGGAAAATCCGCTGGGCGTGATTGTTTCTTCTCCTCCTCCTCCTCCTCCTCCGCCTCCGCCTCCGCCTCCTCCTCCTCCTCCTCCTCCTCCCGTGTCTCTTCGTCCGGGAATGTCGAAAATGCTGGAGACATTTCCGTCCAAAAGAATTTTTGGAAGTTTTTGGTGACGATGTAGACAAAAATATG
>NC_089748.1:39981097-40016097 GCF_040412425.1 Macrobrachium rosenbergii
CACTGCCCATGAAACTCTTAGCCACGGCCCATGAAACTCTTATCCGCGGCCTATGAAATTCAGCCAAGGTCCGGTGGTGGTATGTGTTGTTGGTACCCATAGCGGTGCCAGAAGTACGATTGTGGCTTACTTTAACCTTAAAGAAAATAAAAACTACTGAGGCTAGAGGGCTGCAATTTGGTATGTTTGATGACTGAAGGGTGGATGATCAGCATACCAATTTGCAGCCCTCTAGCCTCCTCAGTAGTTTTTAAGATGTGAGGGCGGACAGAAAAAGTGCGGACGGACAGACAAAGCCGTCACAATAGTTTTCTTTTACAGAAAACTAAAAACTCAGTTTGAAACGCATCTTTAATATAAAAAATACTCAATTGCTGTGGTAAGACACTTGTCCTGTCATGAATGTAGTCTCTAAATTTTCAAAATTCTGTAATGTTATTTTGTGTTTTTCCATAAATAAACTTTTTACGTGAGAAATATAATGATACGAAAATCCAGTCGATGCTACTTAGGGTAAGCATAGGTAAATAACTGTTCAAGTATTCGTATACCAATCATCATTTATATTCTGATCATCGTATAGTTAGCGAGATCCCGTCATCCAAATCTACCAAAGGTGAACATGAGTTTATCTTCATATCAGCAAGAGTTGCCTCTCCCATAATTGCCCCACCTGTTGAAACAGTCGCAATAAAGTGCAATTTTGTTTGCCTTGTTAATTTTGCTTTATTTTCAAAACTATTTTCTCCCTTTCTTAACTTTATATTACGGAGTTAAGTCATCTGGGCAAGTAGCTCTTTTCAGTTGCAAATCAGTATAAAGTCGTATTTGGTTTGCCCTGTTAATTTTGCTCCAATTTTAAATAATTTTACCTCCAGACGTTTTGCATTATGGATTGAAGGTCATCTGGGCAGGTAGCACTTTTTTTTGAGCCGTTTAATGTTAAGTCCAAGCTCTCTTTTCTGTGGGTGGGATGTCTATATTCCCTCCCCTACCACCGACACACACACACACACACACACACACACACACACACACACACACACACACACACACCTCCTCCTCCTCCTCCCTAGAGTACGCTATCAGTGTTAACTGTACTCTAAAGCTTATATGACTTAGAGGGTTGTTGCTGAGACCTAGTAAGATCATTTGATTATTCCGTCAATTTCAGGACGGAGAATTGAATGACTCCTTTGTTTGTTGAGTCGTATGCGTGTCCTATGGCAGGCTTGTTGCCGTAATAATAATAATAATAATAATTAACAGAAGGAATGTTCATTGCATGTTAGAGGAAACTCATTTTAGCAGATATGTTACACTGGGGTGTGTTTGCTATTTGAAAAACTGAAAAATGCACAGAGTTGCGTCGGCGCAATCGAGTTTTCTGTACAGCGTATAATCAAGGCCACCGATAATAAATCTATCTTTCGGTGGTCTCGGTATAATGCTATATGAGCCGCGGCCCATGAAACTTCAACCACGGCCCGGTGGTGCCTGTTCTATGTAGTTGCCATACGCACGATTATGGCTAACTTTAACCGTGAATAGAATAAAAACTACTGAGGCTAGAGGGCTGCAAGTTGGTATGTTTGATGATAGGAGGGTGGATGATCAACTTACCAATTTGCAGCCCTGTAGCCCCAGTAGTTTTTATTCTGTTTATATATATATATATATATATATATATATATATATATACACACACACTGTATATTATACGTATTTGTGTATGTGTGTAAATTAACACAACAATTTATTCTCACGCTTTTACTCAGTATGTTTGTGCGAGCATCGGTATGTTGCCGTTTGTGTATACACATCATACCCATGAAGAGCCCGCATGCCCACGGTGTTACTATTTGATTATGCCCAAGGTCACCGCTTGTGCGAGTTTACCAGGGCGAGTAGTACTTGGTGGCGAACCTTTTGCAGGGAGAGTTTGGAGAATGTGACCAAATGATTATTTGTATACTCCAAATTTTTTTTTTTTTTTTTGGCATTGTTTTATTTATGGTTTTGTTTTTTTTTATTTTTCTCTTTTTCCAAGATATTTTTTTTTTCTTTTAAGATTTACATTTTTTGTGTTTTTCTTATTTTTTGGTTTTCCAAGATGTTGATGTTTTTCTTTTAAGATCTAGGTTTTTTTGTTTTTTTTCTATTTTCTGTTATGCCAAGATATTAATGTTTTTTTTTTAAGATCTACATTTTTTTTTTTTTTTCTGTTTTGCCAAGATATTAATGTTTCTCATTTTCTTTTAAGATCTACCATTTTTTTTATTTTTTGTTTTGCCAAGATATTGATGTTTTTCTTCTAAGATCTACAGTTTTTTTTTAAATTTCTGTTTTTCCAAGATATTAATGTTCCTCTTTTAAGATCTACAATTTTTGTTTTGTTTTTCCAAGATGTTGATGTTTTTCTTTTAAGATATACTATTTTTTTTTATTTTCTACTTTCTATTTTTCCAAGATATTGATGTTTCTTTTTCTTTTAAGATCTACAATTTGATGTTTCTCTTTTTCTTTTAAGATCCACAATTTTTTTTTATTTTCTGTTTTTCCAAGATATTGATGTTTTTCTTTTAAGATCTACGTTTTTTGTTTTTCTATTTTCTGTTTTTCCGAGATATTAATGTTGCTCTCTTAAGATCTACAATTTATTTCAATATCTTTTATATTTCTAAAGTATCGATGTTTATCTTGTAGATTCCCTACATCCATTATAAGTGTCTTTCTGAATTACGTGCATGGTTCTCTCTCTCTCTCTCTCTCTCTCTCTCTCTCTCTCTCTCTCTCTCTCTCTCTCTCTCTCTCTCTCTCTTCCCCCCTCCTCCCCCCTGCAGTTCGACTGGCACTTGGCAAATATCAAATATGCAACAGGGGAGACCCCCAACCGCGAACCCCAACCAAGGTCGACTCAGCCAACTGATCTTATCTTCTGAAGGGGGAGGGGGAGGGGGAGGGGGATATTGCAGGGAGGTTTCAGAGGGGGGGGAAGGGAGTTTAGAGGGGGAGACAGACAGACAGACAGACAGAGACTTGGAGATTGAGCCCAAAAAATTATCACCTTTCAAATTTTGTCTCTACGAAGGATGATTGAGGGGTATTTGTTACAGAGGGATTTTCAGAAGAAGAAAAATCCTGGAGGAGTTTGGAGGAGACAGACAGACAGACAGACAGATTGGGAGGGGTGGGCCAGCGGTAGAGATTTAGCCAAAAAAAATGACCATCTTGCAAATTTTGTCCCTGCGAAGGGTGATTGAGGGGTAGCCTATTTGTTACGCAGATTCTCAAAAAGAAAAATAATCCCGGCTGTGAAAATTGTTTGCGTCATTGATTAAGAAAAACATTTTTTTTTATCAAGGTACAATCATATTATTCCTTTGTTAAAGTATTTAACGATATCATGATAAGTCCTTGAGTATCTGCTGAACAGGGCTAGACTCCCCCCTCTTCTCAGTTGCTGACATTATACTAGGGATTTTTTATGTCTCTATTTTAATTAATATTTATGCGATGGAGGCAGAATATTAAAGGGAAAATAGTATGATGGAGCATTTAAGCTTTGGATAGTTGAATTCAGTCGTTTTCGAATATTTGTTCTTTTTGCAAAAAATGGGAAGGACTGTTGATGATTTAAATGGTTAGTTTCCTATCAAATCTCCAATGTTATTTTTCCTGCATCGTCTACTTTTAAGTGTATTATGTAATTTGCATATATGGTAAGCAATTCTGTGTGATGTTTTTATCTTTAGCATAATTCATTGCATCGACAATGATACATTTAGAGAAACAAATATACAGTTATGTTTGGATACAAATATATTTAAAACATAAATCTGTACATATGAAACAAGCCCACCAAAGGGTCCACTGACTTGAAATTCAAGCTTCCAAAGAATATTATGGTATTCATTAGGAAGAAGTAAGAGGAGGTGAAGGGAAATCATATTATACAATGTCCATGTATGTATGTATATGTGTGTGTGTGTGTGTTTGTGTATATGCGGGCGCGTGCAAACGCAAGCACAATTATACGCATTTATGTTTTATCTTTGAAATATTAACGCTGGATAAATCATGTACTCTCTTCCGTTAAACAATTTACGCAGTATATGATTTACCTTATTTAAAATCTCCACGGGAAATAAGCATGATCTGAATTATGAGCCAATGAAGATAGTAACGCAAGATAAGAATAACTCATTTCTCATATGCTTTGATCATTTCCAACAATCTAAGTTAAATGAGCCCACTAACTTCTTAATATATATATATATATATATATATATATATATATATATATATATATATACATATATATATATATATACATACAAACACATATGTATATATATATATATATATATATATATATATATATATATATATATATATATATATATATATATAGGCGTGGCTCTTACCAACATCTTGAGAGAGATGAACATATTTTAGCGGTCATTCATATAACAGAACTGACAAACGACCAGGATTCCGGCCCGTGATGGATCCGACAAGCGAGAAATCAGTCTGTGAACCGAAGAATTTTATGATTTATATATATTAAAGGCTTCGAATTAATTAGTTATTCAGTGAACGATGTTCCGATACGCGGAGGCGTGAAGTGCGGAGGAAATATATATATATATATATATATATATATATATATATATATATATATATATATATATATATATATATATATATATATATATATATATATATATATGCTGTCTGTCGAGAAAAGTTATTGGGCCGGATTTACAGAAGTGACTTCGGGCTGTAATATAATTTGGCAGTCCGGAAAGTAGAGGAGAGAGAGAGAGAGAGAGAGAGAGAGAGAGAGAGAGAGAGAGAGAGAGAGAGAGAGAGAGAGAGAGTCACTCCCTCACCAGGACTGCTAAATCTTATTACAGCCTGAAGTCATTGCTGTAAATCTTCTGGAATATATATATATATATATATATATATATATATATATATATATATATATATATATATATATATGCATATATATATATATATATATATATGCATATATATATATATATATATATATATATATATATATATATATATACACATATACAAATTCCTTCCTATCTCCAATTTTTATTTTTATTTCTACGTCCCGCAAATAAAATTGGTATTCCGTCCTGCAGAGAAAAACAGTTTTGTCATTAAGATTCGTCTGGTGTCTTCCGCTGTATATTTCATATTTTTAATTCTCGCATTTATTCATTCTGAACCTGGGTTATTATTCCTTTGACGTCTGATAAGAGTCTATGAATAGTTGGAATCGACAGATTTTCTTTTTAATATTTGAACGTGTGTGGCCAAAGAGTGCACAAGATTTTTTATGGTTTATTTTTCGGATTTGATCTGTTGTTTGTGTATAGATATGTATATAAATAAATAAAAGCTTATTTTATATATATATATATATATATATATATATATATATATATATATATATATTTTTATATATATGTAGGCTTTATATATATATATATATATATATATATATATATATATATATATATATATATATATATAATATATATATATATATATATATATATATATATATATATATATATATATATATATATATATATATATATAAAATGTACTGTTTATATAAATATATATTATATATATATGTATATATATATATATATATACACGCAGTATATACACACGCACATGCCATTCAGATAACTGAGCTATTCACGGTAATTGTGCAAATGTTTCGTAATGTTCAGCTTGCTTTGAAAAAGGTCAAGAACCGCTGACCTAGCCTGACCCGATCTTTCCCCCGATCCGGCGCAATTAGAGAACTGGAATGCGAAAGAGCGACCAACGAACTCAGGCCACCGACCAGAATTGGATGTTTGTGTCGCCCAGACTCCCACATTCCCCATTTACGTCACTCTTAAAGCTCCTCAGTTCTCGCCGCCTGTCCAGCAGCGATTCCCTAAGCCTATTTTGCATCGCCTACTTACGTCTGCACCTCTTCCTTACGACTTCGTTCTCTTTTTCTTGCATCCTTCTTATGTCCTCGCCTCTTGTTCGGTCTTCTGTTCTCCTCCCTCCTCCTCCTCTTTCTCCTCCTCCTCCTCCTCCTCCTCCTTATACGCAACCATTACTAATCTCTTTCAATGCACTAAATTATCATTATTTAAGGATGGGTCTCTAGGTGTGGTTCTACTGTGGTCATCACCACCCTCCATTGCCACGTCTCTCTCTCTCTCTCTCTCTCTCTCTCTCTCTCTCTCTCTCTCTCTCTCTCTCTCTCACAGAAGATCCCTCTTAAATATGGGTTTATATATGCATGTACCAATGTATATATCTATGCATTTCCCGTTTCGTAAAGATGAAATCAGGCAAATGCTACTTTCTCGAATGTGTAATAATCTCTCTCTCTCTCTCTCTCTCTCTCTCTCTCTCTCTCTCTCTCTCTCTCTCTCTCTCTCTCAGAAGATCCCTCTTAAATATAGGTTTATATATATATATATATATATATATATATATATATATATATATATATATATATATATATTCATATATATATATATATATATATATATATATATATATATATATATATATCTCCTTGCGTTGCCCGTTTTTCGGAAGGATAAGATTAGGCAAATGCTACAATTCTCGAATGTGTTATAATCTCTCTCTCTCTCTCTCTCTCTCTCTCTCTCTCTCTCTCTCTCTCTCTCTCTCTCTCTCTCTCTCATTACACAAACGGTTTTTGGTATTTTGGTGAAATTGGAACTTAAGAAGTTCAAGCGAAAAGGCAATGCACTACTACCCTAATACCATTCTTCTTGTATTTTGATACATTTTTATCTATTTATCTATCTATTAATTTATATTTTTCTTTTTTAATAAGTGGGATATCCTCTTTCTGTATTTCCCTTTACTTCCTCTTACTTCTTCCTAAAGCCACACCGTAATATTCTTTGGAAGCTTGAATTTCAAGTCAGTAACCCCTTTGGTGGGCTTGTTCCATATGAATAGGGTTCATCTCCTGAATAATAATAATAATATATCTTTTAAAGTTTGAATTTCAAGTCAATTGCCCCTTTGCTCGGCTTGTTCTATATGAATAGGGTTCACCTACTGAATAATAATAATAATAATAATAATAATAATAATAATAATAATATGGGCTTCAGTTGAGAAAATACTGGTCCTTTCGGACACTTTTCATATCAGGACTTCAGCCTAGAAAGATTTGCTTTTATCGATTTTTTAAACTGCATGGTATCTTTTATATTGTATTATATGAATTTTAGGATGCCATTATACATTGTTATAAGTATCAACTGTAATCGAGTCTTGAAACTACAGCCATATACTTTGCATAGCCGTGAGTATAGAAACATGTCAGCTTACATTAGAAATGTATATATACATTTACATACTTACAATTACATGGAATGTCACAGACTGTCTATAAAGAATTAGGATACTGAGTCTTCTCCTACAGTCTTACTGCTTACCATACATATGTATTCCCCTCTAGGGACCAACTGTACTATGAGGCTCCGTGCTTGACAAGATATTAAGTGCCGTTAAACTTCGCCTAAAATAAAAAAGAAAATAAATTAATAACAACAGAGTAGCGATTAGTTAAGGCTGACAATTTCATCTAGGTCTCCCTGATATATTGCTTCGTGCTCCTGTAGACTCCTACGGGATAGACTTCTATAGGATAGACTCCTATAGGATTGCTTCGTGCTCCTGTAGGCTCCTACAGGATAGACTTCTATAAAATAGACTCTTTTAGAATAGACTCCTGTAGGATAGACTCTTACAAGATAGATTCCTATAGGATAGACTCTTATAGGATAGACTCCTATAGGATAGACTCTTATAGGGTAGACTCCTATAGGATAGACTCTTATAGGATAGACTCCTGTAGGATAGACTCTTACAAGATAGATTCCTATAGGATAGACTCTTATAGGATAGACTCTTATAGGGTAGACTTCTATAGCATAGACTCTTATAGGATAGGCTTTTACAGGATAGACTCATAGGATAGACTCCTATAGGATTGACTCTTTTAGGGTAGATTCCTATAGGATAGACTCTTATAGGATAGACTCCTATAGGATAGACTCTTATAGGATATACTCTTACAGGATAGACTCCTATGGGATATTGCGGCGGTGTAGACTCCTACAAGATAGACTCTTATAGGATAGACTCCTATAGGATAGACTCCTATAGGATAGACTCCTATAGAATAGACTCCTATAGGACATTACGGCGGGGCTGAGGTTTGCTCGGTAGAAAGAAACAGGGAAAGAGTATTTGCATTGGCGTTTTGTCTGAAAGAGGGAAATGAGATGTTCTCTTATTGCAGTCCCCTGAGGCGTGTTCTGAGTCTTCCCAGACCAGTTTCAGAAGTAGGGGCCTCTAAGTTAGCTGGATTTCGCAAAACAGGTGTCTCGAGTTTTCGGAAAATCTTGACGGAAGGTCTATTGTTGTGCCTGGGCTCGAGTGATCACATTTTTGGGAGAGATTGGGACCTTTATAAAGGACCCCTTTTTTGGGGGGCGGGGGAGGGAGGGGGGGTTACATTGGAGGACTGCGCATCTTTGTCAGAGGTTTGCTGTATTCATACACTCATTGCTTTATCTCTGTGATAAGTACTTACATAATTCTCTCTCTCTCTCTCTCTCTCTCTCTCTCTCTCTCTCATATAAATATTCATTATCGTAATCCATCACCCATTCAAATACTTTTTTATCCTGATTCTCTCTCTCTCTCTCTCTCTCTCTCTCTCTCTCTCTCTCTCTCTCTCTCTCTCTCTCTCTCTCTGACACAGCTTCCGTTTAGCTTATCTAGAAGAGACGTTGGTAATAGTAAACCTTATAATTATATACTGAGAATAACGGTATTGTACTTTGAATCATCCACATTATACCGTATCTTGGTCATCTTCTTCTTCTTCTTCTTCTTCTTCTTCTTCTTCTTCTTCTTCTTCTTCTTCTTCTTCTTCTTCTCCTTTCTTCTATGTCTCCCCCTTCGCAAGGATTCTTAGTCAGACCTCCGCTGAACCCCTTATTAATCATTGTTCATCAAGGGTTCTGAAATCATCACCCCCCTTCACAGATGATGATGATGAAGTAAGGGATTGAGATTGGAATCACCCCTTCCCCCTTCCCCCCCTCAACCTCCTCCTACAGCTTTACTTTATTCATTACTCATCAATATCAGTGAATGGCTATTATGCATTCGTCACACTTTTCCCAAGGAACTGGCATCCATTTCTCTTCATCCCAGGAGTCTTTTTATAATAATGTGTTTATTGCCATTTAAATGGAGGAGGAGGAGGAAGAAGGAAGAAGAAGGAGGAGGAGGAGGAGGAGGAGGAGGAGGAGGAGGAGTAGAGGGAGTGGCGGCTCCCTAACTCGTTCAAGAAATGTCTTTGTGACGTTTGTTATTAAGCATTTTATTATACAGTAGTTCACCCTTGTAAGTGTCATCGCTGACGTTTTCTGTTATGAAGGTTTGTGAAGAATTGCGCGGAACTCTTGTTTTGAGAAATGTATCTTTTATAAATATTTATTTCCATATATAAATAAATAAATAAATATATATATACTATATATATATATATATTTATATAATTTCCCTCTCTCGTTTCCTATGCGAGATTCTTTATATATGTATTAAAGTAACACGTAAAAATAGCCATACGTACAAAACCTGTTGCTATTGTCTCGATAATTAGGCATTTAACTTTTACGTTTTCCTACGGTTTAACTACGCAAACACATACACTATATATATGTGTATGTATATATACATGTATATATATGTATGTTATGTATATACATATACATATATATATATATATATATATATATATATATATATATATATATATATATATATTTATATATATATATATATATATATATATATATATATATATATATATATATACATACTGTATATATAAGGTAACCTTGCATAAATCAGTCAACTGGTGGGCGAGAGGAAGGGAAATGATTCACAAACGTTGTATGTCTAAAAGCCATGCATTAACTTTTCTCCTCAAAAATCATTATATATCACAAAAAGCCCGCATCCCATTCTTCTATAAGAATGATACAAAAATTGCAAACATGTGGAGATATGAGAGAAACCAAACTAGATCAGTAAACACGCGGATTACAAGCATATCTCGGCAATCTATGTTGGCAATCTCTGTTGGCAATCATCGCGAGCAACCTTGCAGATTGCTTAAGCAACACCCAGCAACAACTGTGACAGTTGAGAGCAGCGGCTAAGAATTCTCTCATATATCGTTTTTTCAGATTGGGAGGGCGTGCGTAGCTGTTTATTTATTTAGTTTGGCTTCTCTCATATCTTCACAGGTTTGCCATTTTCATATCATTCCTGTAGGAAAAATTTGTATGCTTACTTCATATCTATGCTTACTTTTTGTGATATATAATGATTTTCAGGAGAAAAGTTGACTGATTTATGAAAGGGTATCGTTGTTAGCTTGTGTGTGTGTGTGTGTGTGTATATGTATGCATGTATATATATACAGTATATATATATATATATATATATATATATATATATATATATATATATATTTATATAATATATATAATATATATGTATATGCGTGTATATTTATTTATATTTATATTATATATATATATACATACATATATATAATATATATATATATAATACATTTATGTATATACGTATATATTTATTTATATTTATATATTATACACACACACACACACACATATATATATATATATATATATATATATATATATATATATATATATATATATATATATATATATTACAGTGTATGTGTTTGTGTAGTAAAACCGTAGGAAAACGGAAAAATTGAATGCCCAAACTGTTGCTATATAACGCTGAGAACCAGAAAAAATCAGCTATTGAAATCTACCACATAGTGTAATACGACGCGACAGTCAACACAGGAACAAAAGATCTGATGAAAAACTAATGTCAAGAGTTTTTTTTTTTTTTCCGTTACTTAAAAAAAAAATAGTTTCTCTCAAAACTTGTAGCCTCCCTGACCTAATGTCATCTCTGGGAATGAGAAGGAGAACTGGTTGGCACTGAATTGAGAAACAGATGACGAACACCAAATAGAAATTAACTTCTTTAGTAAAGAAGAGGTCTCCGTAGGGTGCACTGTAAGCATTACTTAAGGTTCTTTGCAGCGTGCCTTCGGCCCCTAGCTCCAACCCCTTTCGTTCCTTTAACTGTAGCTCCTTTCATATTCTCTTTCTTCGATCTTACTTTCCTCAACCCTCTCTTAATAACTGATTCATAGTGCAACTGCTTTGAGGTTTTCCTCCTGTTACACCTTTCAGACCTTTCACTGTCAATTTCCGTTTCAGCGCTGAATGACCTCATTGGTCCCAGTGCTTGGCTTTTAGCCTAAATTCTGTATTCAGTTCAATTCAGTATTCATTCTTGATGCCATTAACCACAGAGGGGGAAACGCCAAAGTATATTAGTTGCTGAAATATGCAGTATGTAAAGAGAGATTAAAACAATATTCACCTTTTTCATATTTTGACAGTTGTGATTTGTAGGCGATTACCTTTTTTTTTTTAGTTCAACGACGCCTTAAATTCTTGCGACTGGCATGAGAGAGAGAGAGAGAGAGAGAGAGAGAGAGAGAGAGAGAGAGAAGAGAAGAAGGACTTCGGACGTCCATTCTTGAACAGATACACCTTTTCTATAGCTTGAAGGAGGAACATAAAGAAAAAGACGATGGCTCCCTCCCTCCCGTCCTCCTCCTCCTCCTCCTCCTCCTCCTCCTCCTCCTCCTCCTCCTCCTCCTCCTCCTCCTCCTCCTCCTCCTCCTCCTCCTACAAAAATAAAATAAGAAATAAAGGCCAAAACGATTATATTATATTTCTATAGCTTGAAGGAGGAACATAAAGAAATAGACGATGGCTCCTTCCCTGCCTTCCTCCTCCTCCTCCTCCTCCTCCTCCTCCTCCTCCTCCTCCTCCTCCTCCTCCAAAAATAAAATAAGAAATAAAGGCCAAAACGATTATATTATATGTCTATAGCTTGAAGGAGGAACATAAAGAAATAGGCGATGGCTCCTTCCCTGCCTTCCTCCACCACCACCTCCTCCTCCTCCTTCTCCTCCTCCTCCTCCTCCTCCGCCAACAAAAATAAAAAGACCAAAACGATTATATTATGCCCTCGATGTTCTATACCCATGTTGTTATAAGGGGCAAAGTAGAGGTCCTGTACTGAGGGATTTATGGCACGAAGTCAAGAGAATTGGCATTCGTGCCCCCGGGGCAGCGGGCAGAGTTAGTATGGGCCTTGATATATTGTGACGAAGATGGGAATAAAATAGAGTAAAGGATAAGTCTGGAAGAGACGCGGAATAAATCAGCGCAGTGTAGACGTCCTTAAGCTGACACTGAAGACCTTTCAGACCTAATATTCATTAAGCTTGATGGCAAAGGTCCCTGGAAGGTGTATCTCTCTCTCTCTCTCTCTCTCTCTCTCTCTCTCTCTCTCTCTCTCTCTCTCTCTCTCTCTCTCTCTTGCGTAAATTAGTGTGTTTACAAATTATATGCTAAAGTGTTCCTGTGTGTTTTTATTTTGCAAGTTATATATGGACCACCTCTCTCTCTCTCTCTCTCTCTCTCTCTCTCTCTCTCTCTCTCTCTCTCTCGTAAATTAATTATGTTCCTAGAATTATATGCTAAACTGCTCTTTTGTGTTTTTATTTTGGAGTTATATATGGACACCTCTCTCTCTCTCTCTCTCTCTCTCTCTCTCTCTCTCTCTCTCTCTCTCTCTCTCTCTCTCTCTCTCTCTCGTAAATTAGTGTGTTTACAAATTATATGCTAAAGTGCTGCTGTGTTTTTTTTTTATTTTACAGGTTATATATGTACCACCTCTCTCTCTCTCTCTCTCTCTCTCTCTCTCTCTCTCTCTCTCTCTCTCTCTCTCTCTCTCTCTCTCTCTCAGGGGCCTGCGTATTGTGTATCAGGACTTGCAATAGATGGAAATATATCGCGGATTTTAGATAATTGTGTATACATTAATGACTGCATATATTTTTATATACAGTATACACACGTACGATACGTTGTGAATATTTCCATGTGTCATTTCCTCAGTATATATTTATGCACACGCTAAATATACACAAGATTTTTGTGTGTGTACCTCAGTACTTATGTACATACACACACATGTATACATGTGTATGAATTTTTATCACATGACGTATCATTTTTATATATACCCCTAAGTAGCGCGAGGGTATTAAACAGCATTTTGTAGCTTAATGTTTATATATGTATATATATATATATATATATATATATATATATATATATATATATATATATATATATATAAATAAATTATTATAAAAGGTCAGATAAGGTCATAACCTCTTACCACACATGTAAGAAAGTCAATGACGTAGCTAGCTCATATCTTGAAGAACTCACGGTAGCAGCGGCCAGTCTGCTCACTGAGATAAGCATTTTCTCTCTTCTCTCTCTCTCTCTCTCTCTCTCTCTCTCTCTCTCTCTCACGTAATTCTCTGCTGAGGTCAACTGGGACACATCAAGATCTAGCGACGGGACGGGCTTAAAACGTTCGGCCCCTCCTGGGACTCGAACCCGTGTTTCGTTGATGGGGCGCATATCAACACCATTATATACTATGAAGTTACACATACATACATGCACACATGCATATATATAATCCCATATATGTATGTATGTTTATATATATATATATATATATATATATATATATATATATATATATATATATATATATATATATATATATATATATATATATATATTATATATATATATTTATATCTAAGTTCATGAACCAGTGTTCGTAAATGTGGCATCATTACACCTAACAGTGAATAAGGCACCTGGTAGTTATTCGACCTGTTGAGAAACTCTGGTCAACACCTTCTGTATGTAGCCTTCCCTCTCAGAGAAGAGGGCGTTTGATTTAGTGGATATGCGCGCGCGCGCGCGTGTCTTTATTTAAATACTATCACTAATTTATGGCAGAAGAAAGGCTTTGAATTGATTCCATATGCTTTATCTTTTCTCCATTGTTCAGACATCAAGGTAAAGCAGAGTTTCTCTCTCTCTCTCTCTCTCTCTCTCTCTCTCTCTCTCTCTCTCTCTCTCTCTCTCTCTCTCTGCAACTGCACCGTTCTCTGTAACGTGAAAAGAGGAATACAGAGACGAAGCTTCGTAGATTTACCTTGTCGGCAGTTTGTGAAATGCTTTCTAGTATTCGTCGATGAAGCTTTGGAGGAATGCATTGCGTGTTTCTTTAGAACTGAATTCAGATAGCGGAAGGTAGGAGCAAACCCTTTTGTTTTGATTGAAGAGGTCGTCAAATACTGAATATATATATATATATATATATATATATATATATATATATATATATATATATATATATATATATATATATATATATATATATATGTCTATATAATGTCTGGGACCGGAAGGCTCATGAAGACGTATGGTGAATTTAGCTTTTTCTGTTCTTAGCAAGACTGAGTACAGGAAAACAATTTACTGAATAAATTGTCAATCCCGTAGGGGGGCTAGTGCCGTCAGTGCACCTCGTGCGGTGCGCTGTAGGCATTACTTAAGGTTCTTTGCAGCGTCCCTTTCTTAGGCCCCTAGCTGCATCCCCTTTCGTTCCTTTTACTGTACCTCCTTTCATATTCTCTTTTTTCCATTTTAGCAATTGATTCGTAGTGCAACTGCGAGGTTTTCCTCCTGTTGCACCTTTCAGACCCTTTACTGTCAATTCCCGTTTCAGCGCTGAATGACCTCATAGGTCCCAGTGCTTGGCCTTTGGCCTAAATTCTATATTTCATTCAGTTCAGTTCAATAAAATGTCAAGAACTTCATGCATAAAATGGGTGTCTGCTAAAGACCCAGGCTACTAGTGTCTGAAGGTGATAAGAAAAAACATTTGAATAGTAACGATCTAGATTCTAGATATCTGTACATTCTCCGTCAGAAGATTTAGCACTTAAGTGGAGAACAGTTCTGACTGGTATTTTCAGGTATACAGTGCAGTGAAACAGTACCTTAGCCCGAGAGCCGAGAACAGTTATAATTGGTACGAAAAGTTAAAAGAAGCACTGACTTCTTCTCTTACACCCAGACGCATCAGCCCTCGCAGGAGGCTAAGGCTAGTTCGGATTGGAATATTAAGATGGAGGGCACATTGAGGTGTCTCCCCACACACTTAACGACTTAATTAATTATCCGATAGGGGCAGTTTCCAAGTACGAAGAGGCAGTCGGGGACTGGTGCGCCGTAGGTGTCAGGAGCCACTTCGATATTCCAGAAAGAGCAGTCGTATGGACGGGAGGCGTTCAGATGTTACGAGGCCATTCTGCCGTACACTGGACTGGAAGGTTGAGATTGTATTGCCAGGGAATTTAGACTCATTGCCATGAGTTCGTTCACCCTGTTATTTTCCCTTCCGTGCTGGGGCTGTATATCAGTGAATCCCGTAGGTGGGGGTATACCGCCGTCAGTGCACCTCATGCGGTGCACCGTAGGCATTCCTACAGGTTCTTTGTAGCCTGCCTACGGCCCCTGGCTACAACCCCTTTCATATTCTCTTTCTTCCATCTTACTTTCCTCGACTCTCTCCTAACAATTGATTCATAGTGCAACTGCTTTGAGGTTTTCCTCCTGTTTTACACCTTTCAAACCTTTTTCTGTCGTTTTACGTTTCAGCGCTGAATGACCTCATAGGTCCCATTGCTTGGCCTTTGGCCTAAATTCTGTATTTTTGATAAATCGAGAAACTTTCTGCCATAACATCAAAAATACTTTCTTTTTCTTTTTGACAGAAATCTGTTCAGTTTTATTTTAGAAGATGACTTTCTCGTGTTTGGTTATATAAAAAATAAGCTGTGGTCTCCTCTAATATTATGATTCATACAAATCACTAAAATAGTGAAGAAACCCACAGTGGTGTGAATGTAAACATATATTTCTGATATATATGTACAATTACACCACTGTGGATCTCTTCATCAATTTTATGGTTATTATTTTTATTCAGGAAATAAACCCTTTTCACATGGAACAAGGTTTATAAATAATTGACTTGAAATTCAAGCTGTGCCATCGGTGATGATTTGAAAGCAGTTACAGAAGATAATAATAAGAGGTACAGAATAAGAAATACATAAGTACAAAGTGAATTGTTTTAGGGATAGCAATGCACTGCACCTTCGTTGGAACTTTGAATTTTTGTGCCTATTTCCTCTTCTATTTCTGATAAAGAAATTAATCATTTCTATTACAACCTGAGGCGAAGCAGATCTTCGGAAAGAGTAATGGTGAGATTTTTGTGTATTTGAAGAACATAGTATATTGATCAACCAAGTGACAGTTTAATTTAGGAATGAAAGTCAGCTTAGACTTCCATTTGAGTAAGACGTTTTGAATATAAACAGTTTCACCAGCATTGGGAGTGTACAAGAAGTCAGCTGCAAGACCAATCTTCTGAGTTTCTGTACCCGGTATGTTTTTTTTTTTTTTTTTTTTTTTTTTCATCTTTCCATGAGGAGCCGGAATCAATGCCGCTGATGAGACTCATCATCAAACCAATGCTTCCCGGAGATTATTGCCTCAGAATAGCTCGAAGCCCGACCATATTCTAAATGAATGAGAGTGAATGGAAATAAACCTCCTTGAGAGTTCCTACGGGAATATAACTTTATACTCGCAAGAGTAATGTGCGTTGATGAGAGTAATACAGAAGTTACTTATGGCTCGGGCCGAAGACTTTATATATTTCAGTCGTATTTCTCGTTTCTTGCGATCGTCGACGTCTAGGGGCGAGTCTTGATTACCGCACACAGTTACCAAGGTATTTGACCCCTCTATTTGAGGGGGCGCTTGCGCGCTTTCGCCTGCACGTGTGCCGTGTTTATTAAAGCGTGTTTGCCTTTGTAAGTGTGTGTTTGGGAGAGTTTATCTATAAATGTATTTGTGTGAGCATAAACATTAATTATGCACTTTTTTATTGCAGAAAAATCTCAAAGGGACTGATGAGGTTATTTGATTAGGACGCGTTGAAAGTAATTGGTGAAATAAAGGATATTACCCAACCGAATATTTCTCCTGAGAGAGAGAGAGAGAGAGAGAGAGAGAGAGAGAGAGAGAGAGAGAGAGAGAGAGAGAGAGAGAGAGAGAGAGGGCAAAGCAGCATGTGGTTGGATATTGCCCTAATTGGATCCCTCCGAAGAGTAGATAGGGATTTAGGGATGATGTTCGATAAGGAAGCCCTGAATAGGGGGGCAACGGTAGTCTATAGTTACAAAGTAATATGAGGGAGATGATGATAGGGTTTGTCTGGAGACGGTCCCCAGGGGAGGGGGCGGGAGGGGGAGGAGGAGGGGGAAGGGGAGGGGAGGTTTGTACGTGGTAGAGAATCATATGTACCAGAGGCTACCTTTTGCCATCTACAGTTGAGCTGCTGGGGTGGTTGGGAACGATCTCTCCCATCTCTTTGAGGTGAGTGGATGGAAGGGAAGCAAGGGGTGTTGGGAGATGGGTTTTGGGTAAGGAGGAAAGCTTGGGGTTGGGAGGGGGGGTTTTGGTTTTGAGGTTGGGAGAGGGGTTTTGGGTAAGGAGGAAAGCTTGAGGTTGGGAGATGGGTTTTGGGTAAGGAGGAAAGCTTGGGGTTGGGAGAGGGGGTTTTGGGTAAGGAGGAAAGCTTGGGGTTGGGAGAGGGGTTTTGGTTTTGAGGGTGGGAGAGGTTTTTTGGGTAAGGCGGAAAGCTTGAGGTTGGGAGAGTGGTTTTGGCTAAGGAGGAAAGCTTGGGGTTGGGAGAGGGGGTTTTGGTTTTGAGGTTGGGAGAGGGATTTCAGTAAAGAGGAAAGCTTGAGGTTGGGAGAGGGGGTTTTGGGTGAGGAGGAAAGCTTGAGGTTGGGAGAGGGGGTTTTGGGTAACGAGGAAAGCTTGGGTTGGGAGGGGCTTTAGGTTGGGAGTTTTGAGAGGATTTGGGGTAAGAAGGAAAGCTGAGGTTGGGGAGAGAGGGTTTTGGGTGAGGAAAGTTTGAGGTTGGAGAGGGGTTGGGTGAGGAGGAAAGCTTGAGGTTGGGAGAGGGGCTGGCAAGGAGGAAAAGCGAGGTTGGGAGGTTGGCTTTGAGGTTGGGAGTGGTCGTGGGTGAGAGAAAACCTTTGAGTTGGGAGAGGGGTTTTGGTTTTGGAGGTTGAGAGGTTATGGGTAAGTAAAGAAAGCTTGAGGTTGGGAGAGGGGGTTTGGGTAAGGGATAAATGGAGGTTGGGAGAGGGGGTTGTGGGTAAGGAGAAAAAATTGTTTCCCTAAGTTTTGATTGCAACCAAAGATTGTTGTTATGGATCTTGGATGTGCATATTTAATGGCTCTTCTGATGTTGGATACTAAATGAGAGCTCCGTTTTTGTTGGCTGTACCAAAAAACGGAGCTTTGTTTTAATTGTTAAGAATCTGCTGATTGCAACGAATTGAAATATTTCATTTGTTGTCATGAGAGGATTACTTCATTTCGTTGACGCAACCAAACGAAGGCATTGAAATATCACTGAACAATTTTTTGCGTCCATACTTTAGCTTCAGATTCTCTTAATAAACAAAGGAAGCTCATTTTTTATAGTTGCCACGAATTAGAAACTTATTATCGAATTGCAACTGAAAATGATTCAGCTCTTTGCCTCGCATCCAAATGAGAGAGCTACATTTCCGTGTGTCGTTTCTTCCATAGAAATATACATAAAAAATGCAATATTATAAAGCATCCTTGCATCCAAATGAGAGAGCTTCATCCCCGTCTTCCCTTTCTTCCATAGACAAAAAAACAGCAATATTATAAAGCATCCATTTGCTTTATTGTGAGAGGGTATGTAGCAGACGCCGCTTCTCGATCCCCATAGAAACTTGCTTCTGAGAAACCGACCTGATCAAGAGCAGAGCTGGTAGCTTCGTCGGCGTCTGCCTCGTAGCGGCTCTTAATTCAAAGGAACACATTGTTTTATGTGGGTGTGTAATTGGTTTTGAGGTAATCGAGATGATTGTTCCTCTTCCCCTTCCCTTACTCTCTTCCCCTCCCCCTCCCACCCCCCCTCCTCCTCCTCTTCTACCTTCTTCCTCCCTCTCCAATGCGAGGAGTGACCTCAATATTCCAGGGGAGGAATCAACAGTTATTTCTTCTATACTGCACATCTGTGCTGTAGAAAGAATTTGACTGAAATGTAATGTTTGTTCATGTTTTAGTTTTCATCCAGATTGTGCCCTTGTTCTTATTAATCCTTTTCTTCTTCATTATTTTGAGATTTATGAATGTTTTCCTACATAATTACTCTTGCTTTTATACGTAGTTAATAAAGTGTTTTGCGGGTGATATTGCCTTCAGCCCAGTTATTTTGAGTTTTCCCAAAAGGCCAGTCATCAAATTATCATCAGGATTCCTTCTCTTCAGCAAAATTACTAGACTTATTTCTCTTTGGTAAAAGTATTTTGGAGGGAGTTACCGTTTCATGTTAGTATGATAGGGCAAGAACGAGTAAATGAATGGGTGTGAAACTTGACAAAATCGGATTAACTTTTGAAAACATTTGTCCAAGGTCAAGGTCAAAGATTTTGTGCTATTGCGTAATTCATAACCGGCTCTATATATTTAGTATTGATAATCGAAGGTAAAAATTAGAGAATGAATAATGAGCGTAAATGCTTTCAGTGAAGTGGCATTGAACGCAAAACCTTACGACAGCTGCGTCGTGAAATGAGGTGGGAATGTTCATTGGCATCTCTCTCTCTCTCTCTCTCTCTCTCTCTCTCTCTCTCTCTCTCTCTCTCTCTCTCTCTCCTTGTTGCCAACCTTCATACGTCGGCAGGTGTGTGTGTGAGATATTCAAGTTCCATCCGCATAGTTCTCTCTCTCTCTCTCTCTCTCTCTCTCTCTCTCTCTCTCTCTCTCTCTCTCTCTCGAACGAGTCCTATAGAACATGATATAGGTAGATGATATTGGGAGATTAGCCAGCACCGATTTCTCTGAGCAATGGACCACATGGCCACCTGATTTTTCTGTAGTCTTTAGTTATTTATTTATTTGTATTTATTTGTATATTCATTTAATTATTTATTGTATTTGTTAATGAATTTCGTCCTTGTTTTATATATTTCAGTTCAATTAATTATTGAGTTTCAAGCCTGTTACTTTTTTCCGGGTTGAATTGGCAAAGGTTTGCAGCAGCATATCGTTTGGGGAACCTCACTTCATAGGGGGTTAGTGCTATCGGTGCACCTCACGCTGTGCACTGTAGGCATTACTGAAGGTTCTTTGCAGCGTCCCTTCGGCCCCCTAGCTGCAACCCCTTTCATTCTTTGTACTGTACCTCCGTTCATATTCTCTTTCTTCCATCTGACTGTCCAACCTCTCCTAACAATTGATTCATAGTGCAACTGAGAGGTTTTCCTCCTGTTACACCTTTCAAACCTTTCGTGCTGTCAGTTTCCCTTTCAGCGCTGGATGACCCCATGGGTCCCAGCGCTTGGCGTTTGGCATAAATTGTATATATTATTCTCTCTTGGGCAACTTCAGCATTTAAAAAAAAAAAAATTTTATTAATTTAAAAAAAAATTTTAAAACTTTAATTTAAGAATTTTTAAAATTAATTAAAAAGTTACTATAAAATAAAAAATTCAGTTTTAAAAAATGTTAAATTAATTTTAAAAGTTTTAAAAAATCTAATTAAAATAAAATTAAATGTAAGGCCATGTAAAACGAAATTCCTCCGAGGTACATTCCACGTATTAAATGGCGTGAAGGAGATTTCTCCTGCCAGACAGTACTCAAGGAACCTGGTAATTTGAATACTTAGTTTTGTTTAAAGCATCATTAAATTAGGAATTAATTTATTTGTGAAAATACTCATTGAATTTTCCCTTCAGTGGTATCCATTTCTGTGTACTTTTTAGTTTTCTGAAAAGAAAACTATTGCGCCGGCTTTGTCTGTCCGTCCGCACTTTTTGCTGTTCGCCTTCAGATCTTAAAAACTACTGAGGGTAGAGGGCTGCAAATTGGTATATTGATCATCCACCATCCACTCATCAAGCATACCAAATTGCAGCCCTCTAGCCCTTGTAGTTTTTAATTAATTTAAGGTAAAATTTAGCCATAGTCATGCATCTGGCAACGATATAGGCTTAGCCACCACCGAGCCATGGTTGAAGTTTTCATGGGGCTGCGGTTCATACAGCATACTGAGACCACTGAAAGATATCTATTTTCGGTGGCTTGCTATACGTTGTACAGAAAACCTGATTGGTGTCGAAGGCATTTTTACTTGTTTTATGTTTTATAAAACATGAATGTGTTCGGTAATAGTTCAGGTGAAAAACAAAAATTATTAAGACACTTATAAAATAAAACAAATATCTTTAGGTAAAAATGATTTCATGTGAAAAAGGGAGAGAGAGAGAGAGAGAGAGAGAGAGAGAGAGAGAGAGAGAGAGAGAGAGAGAGAGAGAGAGAGAGCTAATAGGACGCACAAAAATCTACCTGACGAGAGTCGTAATGAGGAATCAAGAGATATTGTCTGGGTACACATTTGACTTTCAGGTCATTCTTGGACTACTGTTGTGTTGTGGCTTTCTTTGTAACTCAAAAAAGTCTTTTCAGGAGTTTCTCTCTCTCTCTCTCTCTCTCTCTCTCTCTCTCTCTCTCTCTCTCTCACACACACACACACACACACACACACACACACACACACACTTACACGCAGTTTTACATATTGAGAAATGTAGTAATGTTTGTATGTAATGTTAAGTACACCATTTTTATTTTGTAAAATCACCTGGCTTTCTCTCTCTTCTCTCTTAAGGAACTTTTACATATTGAAAATGGAGTAATATTTGCATCTATTGTTTAGTAAACCATTTTGCATGAAAAAAATTACCTGGCTCAACTGATTGTTATTCACGGTCACAGGTCTCCATTATGCCCTGCTATTCTGCTAAAAGCCGGAGACGCGGTCATGCTGTCAGCATTTTCTCTGTGCATTCAGCGTTTGCTTTTTCCACGATTCTTCTTGAAAACGTTTAACACTTCGGCGTCTATGTATGTTTTTCCTCTCTTTTATTCTTGTATTTCTTCTTCTTCTTCTTCTTCTTCTTCTTCCTCTTCTTCTTCTCTTTTCTTTTCTTCTTCTACTTCTTGTTTTTCTTCTTCTTTTGCTTCTTCTTTATACTGCATTTTCTTTCTTCCCTTTCTCTTTCTTTTCCTCTTTTCTTCTTCTTCTCTTTCTTGTTTTTCTTCTTCTTTTGCTTCTTCTTCTACTGTACTTCTTCTTCCTCTCTTTTCTTCTTCTTTTTCCTGTCTTTTCTTCTTCTTCTTCTTCTTCTCTTTTCTTTTTCTACTTTTTTTTCTTTTCTTCTTCTTCTTCTTCTTCTCTTCTTCTTCTTCTTCTTCTTCTTCTTCTTCTTCTTCTTCATTCGTAAGTGTTCGCCTTTTCGTTTCCCGTGTCTTTTTTTTTTCGTGCGCATTCTTGAGAATCTTTTCTGCTTTTGTGTGTTTTTTTTAAATCTTGTACTTTTGTGTTTAAGAGTCATTTGTTTTTGTGAGAGCGTGTTTCTCACTTTGTCCTATTCATGGATAAGTTTAGGGTGCTCTAGTTTCTTTGCATTTTGACTTTCAAGAGTTTACGCTTTTATGAAGTGATAGAGACTTAACTTTTATTATTATTATTATTATTATTATTATTATTATTATTATTATTATTATATCTGGTACAGAAACAACCCATGGCACTTGGTAGAGTTTACGCTTTTATAAAGTGATGAAGACTTAACTTATTATTATTATTATTATTATCATAATCATCATCCTCAAGCTTTCTACCAATGCATTCTTTTTGAAGATTAAGTAAGCAGATACATAAATAGATAGAGAGATTAAAAAAAAATTATTCAATAGAAAAACTGTTGAGCCTTCCCACAATCCACAGCAAAGTAGAATCGGATTTAGGAAAAAAAATTTATTCTATTGAAAAGCTGTTGAGCCTTCCCACAATCCACAGCAAAGTAGAATGGGATTTAGGAAAAAAAATTTATTCAATTGAAAAACTGTTGAGCTTTCCCACAATCCACAGTAAAGTAGAATCGGATTTAGGAAAAAAAATTTATTCAGTTGAAAAACTGTTGAGCCTTCCCACAATCCACAGCAAAGTAGAATCGGATTTAGGGAGAGTGATAATTCGCAATTGCTTTCCCGAGCTTTGGTGGCCGTGACCATCAATCTAATAAAGCTGTTTTAACAAGACGTGCAACGCAGGACAAATACGAGAGTGTTTGTTTCTGCCGACGCGAATGGATGCGAAGGTCAGGGAGGAAATTGCCGAGTTTATCGAAGACGAACGATTCTGAGGTTGCGGGAATTGGTTGATGAGTTTCTTTTTTTATGTATTTCGTTTTTACCTCGTCTTAGTTCTTCCTAATGAACACTTAAATATTCTTTGGAAGCTTGAAGAATTTCAAGTCGATGGCCCCTGTGGTGGGCTTGTTCCATATGAATAGGTTTCATCTTCTGAATAATAATAATAATAATAATAATAATAATCATCTTGAGAAGCTTGAATTTCAAGTAAGTGGCCCCTGTGGTGGGCTTGTTCTATATGAATCGGTTTCATCTTCTGAATAATAATAATAATAATAATAATAATAATAATAATAATAATAATAATAATAATAATAATAATCTTGAGAAGCTTGAATTTCAAGTCAGTGGCTCCCATGGTGGGCTTGTTCCATATAAACATATTTCATCTCCTGAATAATAATAATAATAATAATAATAATAATAATAATAATAATAATAATAAATAATCTTGACAAGCTTGAATTTTAAGTCAATGGCCCCTGTGGTGGTCTTGTTTCATATAAACATATTTCATCTGTTTAATAATAATAATAATAACACATAATAATAATAATAATAATAATAAATCTTGAGAAGGTTGAATTTCAAGTCAATGGCCCCTATGGTGGGCTTGTTCCATGTGAATAGGTTTCATCATCTGAATAAGAATAATGGCGGTGTACTGTAGGCATTACTTAAGGTTCTTTGCAGCGTCCCTTCGGCCCCTAGCTGCAACCCATATCATTCCTGTTACTGTACCTCCATTCATATTCTCTTTCTTCCATCTTACTTTCCACCCTCTCCTAACAATTGTTTCATAGTGCAACTGCTTTGAGGTTTTCCTCCTGTTACGCCTTTAAAACCTTCCTGCTCGCAATTTCCTTTGCAGCGCTGAATGACCTCACAGGTCCCAGTGCCAAAATTCAGTATTCTATTCTATTAAATAATAATAATAATAATAATAATAATAATAATAATAATTGAAAGTCTTATTCTTCTGGTTTTCGTCACTTCTTGGGGCGTTTGACCATGTGTCAACAGCGTCCTTTTAATGACTTAGAATTAGGTATTCTTGGGAAGTGTAGAGTATTTTATTTCTTTATTTTTAATTAATGATAACACTTGAATCATGCCATTTGTTGCGCTCGCGAGCAAAGTCTGTCAAAGTGAAACCAGTTCGCTTGATGCCCCAAAAACAATTTTGAAATCGCTCTTAAATCGATCTCTACAGGAAGGGATTATTTATATTTCTTTTTATTTTTCTGTGAAAGAAAACTATTGTGCTGGTTTTAGGTGTCCGTCCACCTTTTTTCTGTCTGAACTTTTTTCCGTCCGCTCAGATTTAAAATTATTAGCAGCAGAGGGGCTGCAAATTGATATGTTGATCATCCACCTCCAATCATCAAACATACCAAATTGCAGCCCTCTAGCCTCAGTAGTTTTTATTCATTTATTTGGTTGTTAGTTAGCCATAATCGTGCTTCTGGCAACGATAGAGAATAGCCACGACCGGGCTGTAGTTAAAATTTAATGGGTTATGGCTCATACAGCATAATGAGACCACCGAAAGATAGATTAATTTTCGGTGGCCTTGATTATACGCTGTAGTGGCAGCAGAAAACTGATTGCCGAAGAAACTTCGGCGCATTTTTTCCTTTTTTTTTTTTACTATGAAGTTCAGCATTGTCAGTGAAATGTACTGATCCGCTTAGCAGCTCTTGCATCTTTCTGATGTTTATGAACCTGCTTTGAATAAATACATCGGGCACAAAGGTTTCCCCCAAATATTACCGCAATATTAGTTCTTTCCACGCGCCATTTTCCCTCCTGTTTTAGCTGAATAAATATTATCAGTGCGAATCTAATATGCTGATTTATATTTTCTTATTTCTGTTCGCGTCCGCAGCAACATTCTGAAGAGTCATTGAGTACACTCGGGAAAGCAAACTCCTCGCCGTGTTGACTTTGACACTCGTTGCATGGGGGCCATATTTGCTATTGCAATTCAAATGCAGATTTGTCTTGCAATAACCGAGTGAGACAAATGTTCCGCTAGACCGCGAGAAGAAGGGAAAAAAAATCGTCTTTTTTTCTTCGTGTTCGTTCCTTGTCTCGTCTCAGACTAAGAGAGTGAAGGATCGCATCACTGCTGATTAAGGCTGATTCACATTGTACCATCACGTCACCTACACGTCACGTCACGTCACCGACACGTCACCGACACGTCACGTCCCGTCACCGTCCCGTCAGCCGAGCCTTGTATTCACGCTAAATAAACTATCTGTTAATAAATCACTACGCTTTTAGTCTGAAGAATAAAAAGTATAGAAAATATTATTCATAAACAATCATTATTATTTTAAAAATTCAGTGTTTTGTTGTGTGTGAGTGTACGCGTGTATAATAGGTCATCTTTGCGGCTGTAGATTCTGCACAACAAACTACATAACGGATATAAACTATTATTAGATAAAGGAAGTGAAAAGAATAAGCAGTTATAGTGAAGGGAATTGAAAAGAATATCCCTCTCTAATTGGGGCGGTTACCTCGCGCATCTGGGCACTTGTGAAACGGCAAAATTACAGAAATAATAAATTCAGAGCGCGTTTGGGAAGTAAATCTTAACTGTTTACACTTACGTGTTTCTTTAAATAATTATTTTTGTTGTGTGTGTTTATTTTAAATTTATGTTAGTTTGATATTGTGATAAGTAAATTTTCAGATTCGTCCTAGCTGTTTTTTTTGTGCTAGATAACTGTTGTCAATTAGAGCCAAGAAAAAAAATCGCATGTTTATCTTAAATTCATTTCAGTCAGGTATTATGATAATCAGTAGATTTTGAGATGGGTTCTAGTTGTTTTTTGTGCTGGATAACTGTTGTCAATTAGAGCAAAGAGAAAAGTCGTATGTTCAGTCCCTTGTGAATGAAGGAAAAAAATATATTAGCTTAATAAATCCAAACACGTTTTTTGTTGGTCTGAGAAATATATGTGTGTCAGCATCGCTTAGGCCTCCCTGGCCCTTGCTGATAAGATGTGGCGATACCTAGATCTGAAAATGGGCTGTTTGATAGCACCTCTGCTTCTGTTTCTGAGAGAAGGGAATTTTTAGTGCTTTTTTATTGGTGTAATGGGGTTTTTGATAATTGTGATTATGCTAAAATATACAACCTGCAATGTGCATGTATGTATATATATATATAGATAGATACATAGATTATATGTGTGTTTGTATATATATGTATATACATATATATATATATATATATATATATATATATATATACTCGTATATATGGCCATACACACACGCATACACCGTCGATATATAGCTACATACATACATACATACACAAATATATACATGTATATATGTATATGAGGGCGTGGCGTAACAAGGTGGCAAGCGCCACCAAGGGGCCGAACCAGGTTTTTTTTATTGTGAGTGAGCAGCGCAAAGTAGCACTATCCTGTACACACACTTTTGTCCCCTTATGTTACTGGCAAAGGTCTGGAAAATCCATGCAAAACAAAGGGAAATTTCTGCCCTTAGCGAGTCTCTCACTGCTACATCATGTTATTAATACTCTGTAATGTAGTCTGTTTTTTGGTACGGTAATTGTTTCTTGTTTCTTTATAATATTTTCATGGAAATTTTACTCAGATATGTTATAATAATAATTTTAGAGCATTATTAGGATAAATATTTTAGGTTGTTTTCACAAAAACATGCTTTTAATTGCCGTATGAAAAACATTTTCATTGTGTTCATTAACACTTTACAATCTTACATTACCTCACTTTGTGGTTGTGGCTGCTAAATGACAAAACATACTATAATGATTTTTGCATATGCAGGCGAACAAATTTTAAAATGAGGTATGATCATAGAAATCGTTTGGCTGGTTTTTCTTTTATAAGCGTTTTCAGTTGGCAAACTTTAAATGTTTTTTTATTTTTTAAAACGGCGCTTGGCACCTTATTACACTGCGCCACTCATATATATATTTATATACATATATATATATATACATATACATATATATATACATATATACATAAATATACTATATATATATATAATATATATATATATATATATATATGCTGTGGGGTGTGAGGGAAATATGCAACAGGCGACGTCATAATTTTCGGAGGAAGTCCCCCCAGCGATATTTTGACCGGAATTTAAACCGCATATATGTTGCAAGAATGACCACCAACCCCACCCTTAAGTAACCTTTACGGGGTTAGTGTCGTGGTTATCCAGGTTAGTACCTGATCCTCAACCTCCTCCCCACCCCTCCCCACCCAGACGGGTAGATTAAAGGACAAATTTAGGGTCACGTTTCGGGGCTTCAAATGTCGCCCGTTAATTAGCCTGCAGTGATATTCGGCGGCTGATCAGCTTCCTGCCGCGATAATGTGCCGGACTCGGAGTCCTTTGCAATTAGCTCCCTGCGGATGTGGTGGTCGCGGGCGGCGTTGCACCCGATGGGCGACCCTCTCCCTATAGTGATTCTCCCTAAAGTGACTCAGTATAGTGACTATCCCCATAGTGACCCCCGTTAGTGACTCTCCCCATAGTGACTCTCCCCATAGTGACTCTCCCCATAGTGACTATCCCCATAGTGACTCTCCCTATAGTGACTCTCCCCATAGTGACTCTCCCTATAGTGACTCTCCCTATAATGGCTATCCCCATAGTGACTCCCCCGATAGTGACTCTCCCTATAGTGACTCTCCCTAGTGACTCTCCCTATAGTGACTCTCCCCATAGTGACTCTCCCTATAGTGACTCTCCCCATAGTGACTCTCCCTATAGTGACTCTCCCCATAGTGACTCTCCCTATAGTGACTCTCCCCATAGTGACTCTCCCCATAGTGACTCCCGATAGTGACTCCCCCGATAGTGACTCTTCCTATAGTGACTGTCCCGATAGTGACTCTTCCTATAGTGACTGTCCCGATAGTGACTCTTCCTATACTGACTCTCCAGATAGTGACTCTCCCAACCAGTTTTGTAGATCAGTCAACAATAAAAACCGAAGGAGTGGTGAGAAATTAAGCCGATCTGGGCATCACCTGCTACATGGGACACTCTCTCTCTCTCTCTCTCTCTCTCTCTCTCTCTCTCTCTCTCTCTCTTTTTTACAGGAAGTATTTGGAACTGGTTTGCTTGACCTTTGAGAAACTTGTTCCATATTGGCTCTCTCTCTCTCTCTCTCTCTCTCTCTCTCTCTCTCTCTCTCTCTCTCTCTCTTTTACAGGAAGTATTTGGAACTAAGTTTGCTCTGACCTTTGAGAAACTTGTTCCATATTGGCTCTCTCTCTCTCTCTCTCTCTCTCTCTCTCTCTCTCTCTCTCTCTCTCTCTCTCTCTCTCTTTCCTTCACATGAAGTATTTACAACTAAGTCTGCTCTGTTTTCCACTGGTTCTTTAGGAGTCTCTCTCTCTCTCTCTCTCTCTCTCTCTCTCTCTCTCTCTCTCTCTCTCTCTCTCTGTGAGGACACGTTACATATTCAGGAAGCGTGGGTTCACGTTTTCCTAAATTGTATTCTTTAGAGCCTCTCCAGATTGTATTTTTTTTTTTTTTTTTTTTTTTAGGCTTGTGGTTCTTTTGTGGTAATTTCGGCTTTCTTTGTGTCCTTTCTTTGTGGCTTTTGGACTTGGGTGTTGTCCTCTCACCAGTACTTCCAGGTATTCTTTTCTATATTGGTCTGAATGTTATACATGCCTATATTACTTTATATATATATATATATATATATATATATATATATATATATATATATATATATATTTATATATATGTTTATATCGATATTTGTATATATTTTTATATATACATATATATATGTATATGTGTATGTATGTATATATATAAAGTGATGTGTGTGTATGTGTACGTATATGTATATTCATTTGGGGAGAGACCGCTTAGGCAGATCAAGCCTAACTGTTTCTAATACCAAATTATTCTCTCTCGATTTTCCTGTTGAACTCATTTCATTTTTCTCGATTTTCCTGTTAAACGTATTTTCGCTTTCTCTCCTCCGCTTCTAATTGGTTCTTTTCACTTTGTTGATGTTGTCCTTGGATCCCCAAAATTGTTACAAATGAATTCATGTACTTTTTCAGGAAGAAAATTTTTATTCTTCCTTTTTAGTTTTCTGTGATAGAAGACTATTGTGCCGGCTTTGTCTGTCCGTCCAGACTTTTTCTGTCCGCCCTCAGATCTTAAAAACTACTGAGGCTAGAAGGCTGCAAATTGGTATGTTGATCACCCACCCTCCAATCATCAAACGTACCAAATTGCAGCCCTCTAGCCTCAGTAGTTTTTATTTTATTTAAAGTTTAAGTTAGCCATGATCGTGCTTCGGACAACGGTGTAGGATAGGCCACCACCGGGCCTTGGTTAAAGTTTCGCTGGCCGCGGCTCATACAGCATTATACCGAGACCACCGAAAGATAGGTATGTTTTCGGTGGCCTTGATTATACGCTGTAGCGGCTGTACAGAAAACTCGATTGCGCCGAAGAAACTGCGGTGTAATTAAATGTAATATTAAAAATAATAAGTTTGTAGTTTTAGAGGATTTTAGCTCTTCAGTCACTTGCTACCAGTTTTGTTTGCCGGCCCCCCAACCATCAGCACTGAATGTAATATGCATTTTATATCCTGCACCGCTATAATGACTATCCACCGTGCTGTAAACTATCTTCTTGACAGATATACAACATCTGTATTCTTCACTGGTGAGGTGGGTAGAGCACTGAGAGCAGAGCCGTTGTATTGGTCGTTAAATGATTTGACCGGCCAATGAAGATGAATTTATTTCGGTGATAGAAATTATTTCATCATATCGGGGTTCGGACTCCACAGTCTGTTGTAGAACCTGCCGTTAGAATTAGTTGGTTCTAGCAATGTCACCTAAATCAGTTCCTCAGGCCAGCCCTAGAGAGTTGATAAGTTTAGTATGGCACTGCTTAAACTAAGATATACCAAACTCTATTTTACAAGGCAACGCATGCACACATACCCTACATAACCATGCGTATCACAGGCTTCTGTTTGCACGTACAGATCTCGCGCTAAAGTTACATATCCTTAGTTTAATCCAGACCACTGAGCTGATTAACAGCCTCCTCAGGGCTGGCCCGAAGGATTAGATTTATTTTACGTGGCTAAGAACCAACTGTCACTAGCAACGGGACCTAAGCAACTTATTGTGAATCCAACCACATTATGACGGAAAATGAATTTCTATCACTAGAAATAAATTTCTCTAATTCCTTTCATTGGCCGGTCGGAGATTCGAACGGCTGGGCCAACAGCGTGCTAGCCGAGAGCTTCTCTACTGCCCCGACCCTCCAAGGAAGAACTTGATCTGGTACTAAAGAATGCTATTGCACTGCTTGTACCTTGCCGGTCGGAGATTCGAACGCTGGGGCAATAGCGTGCTAGCCGAGAGCTCTACCGCCCCGACCCCTCCAAGGAAGAACTTTGATCTGTGTTAAAGAATGCTATTGCACTGCTTGTACCTTTGCAACTGTAAGTGCAACGTACAAAACTCTATACAGGATAAAAAAAAAAAAAGTTTTTGTGTCTCCCATTCTAGCAAACCAGTCGGGTCATTTATTAGACCACTGAGAGAGAGAGAGAGAGAGAGAGTTGGGACGGACGTTATTACCCTTTCATCTTGGTTTTTATTATTGTCGGTTCTTCTCGCAATTACAGCTATTGTTGTTAATGAGTCGGTATGATCTGATGGCATGGCAGTCCATTGTTCTGGATGCGCTCTTATTAACAGGTGGGTTTTTTCTTTTTCTTTTTTTTTTTTTTTGGTGCCTAAATATTTTTCCTAATTGCGATGGGACCTATTTGTTGGGTCCTCCTCCTCCTCCTCCTCCTCCTCCTCCTCCTCCTCCTCCTCCTCCTCCTCCTCCTCCTCCTCCTCATTTTTTTTTTGGTGCTTAATGTTTCTTTTCTAATTGCAATGGGTAATCCTTGGCTTTTGATAAATGAGGGAATGTGGAGAATTTGTATATAAAAATATAACTTGATAGTTTTTGTAAAATGCATCATGAAACACTAAAGAAAATTCGACATAGTTTTATCTTGAATCATTTATGGTTTCAGATGGTCATATTATTTTCTTGACGAGACGATATAAAAAAAAAATAGGTCATGAAAAAATGACAAAACTTTGGATGAACTGTATTGCCTAATGATAAAACGAACCTGTAGATCCATCTGAGGAGAATTAGAAGCCGGTAGAAAATTAACTAGCCTAATTGCAACCTATCCACGTACTATAAGTTTGTAGGGGAAAAATAAAATAGACATTTATTATTTGACCCGTAATGGGTGTGTGAGGAGACACCGAGAGTTGCTTTTATTTTATTTAAGGTTGAGGTTAGCTTCTGGCAACGATATAGGACAGGCCACCACCGGTCCTTGGTTAAAGTTTCATGGGCCGCGGCTTACACAGCATTATACCGAGACCACCGAAAGACAGATCTGTTCTCAATGGCCTTTATTATACCTTGTAGCTGCTGTAATAGAGGGGTCGATTGAGCTGAAGAAACTTCATGCATTTTACTTTTTTTTTTTTTTTTTTTTTTATTTCTCCCCAGAAGTGGTTATCAGTGACTTTTAAATATATATTTTGTTATGTACTTATGCTGAAAAGGTAAGGTTCTAAACTCACTTTTTTTGGTCATATATGGAAGATTGTAGACTTTTTTGGTCGTATATGAAAAATTGTACTGTGGAAGACTGCACTACCTGCAAAAATACAAAACTGAGGAAAAATGGTTGATACTCCCTTGCCTTGCTACTGATTTTGCAGATACTGCAAATGGGACCCCCTAAATACTCATGGAAAGCATTGGAGAAGCATTCTGAAACTGCAGTAGCTTGTGTATTAGTGGTTCATGAGCCAAGTAGGTGGCATATCTCAATTTCGAAAATTTTGCAGGCACTGCAGTTTTCCATTTTAGGGCAGAGACCAATTGCAAGTTATTTCTCGGCAGATTATAAGTGATTATAATTATGCTTATCAATACTGGGCAAGCAGTATGTAGTATTTGCCTGGTGTTTAACAGTAAATATGTTTTTGTTTGTTTAATGTCCTATACCTCCTGCTTCTCCTTTATTGCTATTTTTTATGCTTGGTTATCATTCTATGTTGGAGTAAATAATATAATTAACAAGGATGGTTATTTTATTTGTAATGTTATCAAAGTTTTCCCATTCCCCTTTCTCCCTCCTTCCTACTTTCCACTTCTTTTACTTGACATTTTTTTTATCTCTCCATTTTTCTTCTTTACTTTCAAATTTACCATCAGTTTCGAAATTAATGAATTTCATTAAGTGGAATCCATTAATTGTCTTCTTTCATCGGCTTCAACATATGTCCTTAGCGAAAAAAGATAAAAGATCATTATTTACTTTTTGGCTAATTGTCTAAGTTAATTGTCTTGTTGCGACAAAGAATTTGTCAAGTTTAAGGACTTTGTTGGTCTTTGCCTGTCCTCAAGTTCCGTCCTCGTTTCGTGCGCTAATGACTTTGAGGAGAGAGAGAGAGAGAGAGAGACTTTGAAGTAGATTTTAGAATCGGAATTACTCATTAGAAGCAACACAACAACACTTCAGAATCATTCAGTTGTAATTATTCTCTCTCTCTCTCTCTCTCTCTGGGTTATCTCTCTCTCTTCTGTGTGGATTAACTCCTTCCAGTGTTTCTCTCTGGCACGCCTCAGGCTGATCAGAAGCTGCGCAGTTAGAGAAGAATACTGGAAACTCTGTGACGAAGAGTCTCTGAGTCTCTTGTACAGAGTTGATGTAAAGGAGTGAAGAAAAAGTTTTTTAGAAACAGCTGTGGCAAGGGATACGCCTGTCCTAAAATTATAAATACAAAACTCAAAATTCACTGAAACACTTTTTGAGGTTTTTCCATTTATTGTGAATTTGGTAGTTTTTCTTGATGATATAGACAGTAAAATTTAGTGCATTTTCTCTCTTTGGAGCCTTCAGGTCCAATTATTTTTCCTTGAAAGTTAGCTTTGTTATGTCTACATGAAACCCGGATATCCGTTGCATGTGCTGTGGCTGTGTCAGATCTGGGACCTAGTTTTATTATCATTTTTAAGAAGATGACCCCTATTGATATGTAACAAGCCCACAGTGGGCATTGACTTGAAATTCGAACTTCCAAAGAATGTAGTGTTCATTTGAAAGAAGAAACAGAAGATAATAGAATATTCAGAAAGAAGAGGTCAGTTATATGAAAGGAAAAGTAAATTAACAAATTGATAAATAGATAAATAGAATGCTGGAATAAAAGGATTCGAGTGTTTATCATTCTGTCGATTTTTTCTTATCCTTCTGTACTGACAGATTCAGGGAAATACTTTTTGTCTGTCGAACAGAAAATAAACGAGTGAAATATGCACCGAAGTTTCTTCGGCGCAATCGAATTGTCTGTACAGCCTATGATAAAGCCCACAGAAAATAGATCTATCTTCCGGTGGTCTCGGTATAATGCTGTATGAACCGCGGCCCATGAAGCTTTAACTACAGCCCGGTGGTGGCCTACTCTACATCGTTGCCAGAAGCACGATTATGGTTACCTTTAACCTTAAGTAAAATAAAAACTACTGAGGCTAGAGGGCTGCGGACGGACAGACAAGAAGCCATCTCAATAGTTTTCTTTTGCAGAAAACTAAAACTAGTCTTCGCTGGCAAAGCGATGAAATATCTGCTGTAGAAGAGGAAGAATGAGTGTCTCAGGTAAAAGACATCTCGTATCGAATGCATCGAGGAATTACTTTTTGTCCATAGAACACGAAATAAAACCGAATCTTCATTTCAAAGCGATGAAATACCTCAGGGAAAAGAGAAAGAATGAGTGTCTCAGGTAAAAGACACTCGGGGAATTACTTTTTGTCCAAAGAACAGGAAAAAGAAGCTAAAAATCTTCATCCACAAAGCGATGAAATATCTCGGGTAGTAGAGGCAGAATGGGTGTCTCGGGTAAAGACATCTCGCACTAAACGTAGACGTCTGTTCTGTAGCCCCGGAAACCGCTTCTTCTCTTCCCTCATTGCCCACCTAACCCGGCAAAGCACGCTGTGATCTCATTTTATGCTCAAACGACCCTTTTCTCCTCTACATGCCGGGCTGTTGGTTTCTATCAATGGGCCCGATGGATGAGGGCGTTGAAGTGTAGAAATATAAACCTCCCCGATTCAGCGTGCCAGCCAGCCAGCTAACATCAGATCTAGGCTGCTGATCGTATGGATCAAGTATTCACTGTCTATTGCTTCACTAGCTTACTTAGTTTAGAGCTGCACCTCCATTCATATTATCTTTCTTCGATCTTACTATCCTCAACCCTCTCCTAACAATTGATTCATATTGCAACTGCTTTGAGGTTTTCCTCCTGTTACACCTTTCAAACCTTTTACTCTCAAGTGTCCCCTTCAGCG
>NC_089748.1:40021097-40028597 GCF_040412425.1 Macrobrachium rosenbergii
ACATTCAGAAAACCCGAGAGAGAGAGAGAGAGGGAGAGAGAGAGAGAGAGAGAGAGAGAGAGAGGAAAATCAGGTGTTGATAGATGTTTTTATGAAAGTTATTCAGTGGATATAAAGATATACTTTCCTCTCGGCATATACATGTTTTCAGTGGAAAGCGTATCTGAAAAAAAGATAGGATCTCGAAAGGTTAAGAGTTCATTTTGACCATTAAAATATATAACTGTAACTTGACCGTATTTGGCAGTTGATCCTTGATTTTGTTTTTCACAAATACTAAGAAAAGAAAAAATCCATTATTTGTAATATTTAAAATCTTATGTTTTAATGCGTGTGGAGTTCCTCACAAATATTTTTCCATGCATTTCTGACAGTTTGCGTATTGAACGCAGTAGTGGTTCTTATGGATTACTAATAACAAATGAAATGCTTTTAAATATTTAGAACTCTATCTTTCTCACGTGTGTGTGTGTGTGTTCCAGAAAAACTCTCTCTCTCTCTCTCTCTCTCTCTCTCTCTCTCTCTCTCTCTCTCTCTCTCTCTCTCTCTCTCTTTGTTATGGGCTGTTCTGGGAGGAAGGGCCCATGCCAGCAAGTTGCTGGCTAAATCTAGACGCTCTCTCTCTCTCTCTCTCTCTCTCTCTCTCTCCTGTTCACAAATGAATTGTCCTTTTTCCTCTCCATCTATTCTTCCCTTTCCTCCCCGGGCAAATAACCACTCGTGTTTGGGGCACCAAGTGAAAAATATTCTTTTGTGTTTGGGCTCCCATTATATGTACCCAGAAGGCTTTCGCAGCTGCCCATACCCAAAACACCTTCTCTGTACCTGGGCCTTCCTCCCCTCCGCCCCGGGCCTCTGTCTTCCCTCTGGGAAAAGAAACATTTATTTACATATTTCCTTTTCAGGTGTGTAAACCACTTCCTGTCCGCTTCCTGTTCCCAGGCGTTCGAGAAATGTAAACACTTATTCGCGAATAAATGGCTGGCGTGGGACGGTGGTGGTGGTGGACTTTTTTGAGTGATAGTCCCCACCCCTCTCTCTCTCTCTCTCTCTCTCTCTCTCTCTCTCTCTCTCTCTCTCTCTCTCTCTCTCTCTCTCTCTGTCAAGAGAACACCATATTCTTTAGATATTTGAATTCCAAGTCAGTGGCGGGTGTATTTCTGAATAATAATAATAGTAATAATTATAATTATTCTCTCTCTCTCTCTCTCTCTCTCTCTCTCTCTCTCTCTCTCTCTCTCTCTCTCTCTCTCTCTCTCTCTCTCCTATCAATGAACACCATATTCTTTGGAAATTTGAATTCCAAGTCAATGGCCCCTGCAGGATTGTTCCATATAAATAGGGATGTATCTTCTGAATAATAATAATAATTATAATTCTCTCTCTCTCTCTCTCTCTCTCTCTCTCTCTCTCTCTCTCTCTCTCTCTCTCTCTCTCTCTCTCTCTCTCTCTCGTTACCTGTACTTCACCTAATTGTGACCTTCGTTATTTAATGACATCCTGTGTTATTGGTGTGTTTATCTGATCGCCATTTTTTACGCGAGAATACTGATTGATTTGGGACATCAGTAAAATAAATCCTTAATCCTTATGTGGGATAAATAGGTGTTATGATAAAATTTGCAACTTTTTGAACCCATTTTTGAGTAAGTGTATATAAATACATATTCTACAAGTGGCTGCTATGTAAGTATGCAGAAGCCACGTGTCTTGGGACAAGCTATGGGATGGTGCGTAGCATCTCTAGGGTTAGGTTTTAGGTTTTTGTAAAAGAAAACTATTGCGCCGGCGTTGTCTCTCCGTCCGCACTTTTTCTGTCCGCCCTCAGATCTTAAAAACTACTGAGGCTAGAGGGCTGCAAAATGGTATGTTGATCATCCACCCTCCAGTGATCAAACATATCAAATTGCAGCCCTCTACCCTCAGTAGTTTTTATTTTGTTTAAGGTTAAAGTTAGCCATAATCGTGCTTCTGGCAACGATATAAGATAAGCTACCACCGGGCAGTGGTTAACGTTTCGTGGGCCACGGCTCGTACAGCATTATACCGAGACCACACCGAAAGATAGATCTATTTTCGGTGGCCTTATATACTCTGTACAGAAAACTCGATTGTGCCGAAGAAACTTTGGTCCATTTTTTACTTATGTCTTGTCTCTCCTGTATATGACCGTCATTTTTGAAGGCATGGGTAAACTAGTATTTATATAAATAACGTAACATATTTAAGTTGTGTCTCCTTTCTTTCTTTCATTCTTTAAATCTTTAGCTGAAAACCCTTATGGACAGAGTCAACAGACTATAAACCCAAGGGGTCTCCAAAGGAAATCAACCATTAAAGAAAAAAAATTTTTTTTCGAGTTATAAGCCATCGAAGTTTTGGAAATTCAACCTCCTCTAATCTCCTTATTTTTCAAGGTACAAAGTTGAATTTTGTATGAAATGAATTATTTGCGATCAGGAATAGAACAGTATGCAAGAAAATAATTTGAGTTCAACCCCACCCACTTTTTGGGGGGGAAAAAGGGGGGGATTATTTTAAAGCTGATCAGGCGAAAAATGCCATTTTCAAAAGTTGGGACTGAACGCCTGAGATGAGGGAATGTAAAATGAAACTGATACACCTGAAATTAAGGAGACGTCAGCATAATTTATGATTTTTGAAGTGGTAATCTCTTTAATTGGTAATTTTTTTAATGTGTAATCCCTTTTCATTCGCAATTGTCTCTTACTGGAGCAATCTGCCGATTAGGTAATCTTCTGTATTATTTATCTTCAGAGCTAGCAGATTTTCCAGGACAAATGATGTTCGTTGGTAATATTCACGAATACTAACTTAAGTTGGTTAGATTTCATGGTTAGTAACAATGAGAGTTTGTATCATTCTGGGTTAACTGTTTTCTGAGTTAATGAGATATTTTGCTGAAAGTCTTTTGTTTACAGTTCCGTAAGCTAAGATAGCAATGGTTCTTAACCAGGGGTGCGAGGATGCCTATGAATAATTAAAGCAAAATATATTTTTATAGACTCATGTTATTTTTTCTGCAAAAAATAAAAATAAAATAATTAATAATAATAATAATAATAATAATAATAATAATAATAATAATAATACACATCATATCAACTTTGTATTTTAGCTTTATTTTATTTCAGCAATTCAGGGGGTGCGAGAACGGACTGCTGATTTGAAAGGGGTGCAAACATTGAAAAACATTAAGAACCACTGGTCTGTAGCAAAGCAGTATTCTCAAAGTCTTCCTATCTTCAAGTTCATCAATAACATTAGTAATAATCTCCATTGTCATTTTTCTGCCATGTGAGTAATCTCAGTAATCACAGAATCAGTAATCTTCAAATTTTACTTTCCAGGTACGCTTGGAGTGTCGGCTTTCCACGACGGGTCATCTTGCTGTGAAGGTATTTGGGGGTTGTAGCCCCCTTTCCTGTTGGTTTGTTTTTTGGGGGGGCAAGGGTTAGATTTTCTTTTAGTTTATTTTATATTTTGTTTTGTTACCTTGATTAGATTGAATTGTGTAACTGGCAGTGTAGGTATCAGATGTTTGTGAATGTATTTTTGTTATTAAGTTTGCGATTTCTAAACAAGCAAGAAGCAGTAAACAAAACGTTTAAGTCTCTCTCTCTCTCTCTCTCTCTCTCTCTCTCTCTCTCTCTCTCTCTCTCTCTCTATACAGTATATATATATATATATATATATATATATATATATATATATATATATATATATATATATATATATATATATATATATATATATATATATATATATATATATATATATATATATACTGTACATACAAGTATAAATATGTATGTATGTATGTATGTGCCAGATTCCATCTCTCTCTCTCTCTCTCTCTCTCTCTCTCTCTCTCTCTCTCTCTCTCTCTCTCTCTTCCCCGCACGTTTCTCGCGGCACACGGGACAATTCAAGATGGCGTCGGGACAAGTGTGTCACACGCGCTAGGGTATCCAGTCTGCCTCCTAACCTATCATTTACTCATTATCCTGCCACTTGCCACCCACCGCCTTCCCAGGGCCCAATTCCGCCCTTACGCCCACCCGGGCTAAAGGCGACGATCGCTAGCGACCCCATTTATTTATAATGTGCATCCGATTTTTCCTGCTCTTCGCTTTTACTCGAAGAGGGGATAAGGTCGAGAATTGCCTGAACTCGGCTTCTTTTATGGCTTTCGCCTATGGATCGTAATGTAGGTTTAGTTACAAGAGCATTCAAGGGCGGTTTTCCCTCGGCAAGACGTCGGTCTTCCAGATTTATGAACATGAGTCCAACAAGAAACTGTAGACCAGCGCGCTGTCGGGCCGTAGTTTTCTATTGTCTCACTCGCGAGCAGCCCATGGGAAAATCGTAGGTCTTGTGGCCGATCTTCCGTTTGTTTTGCTCGAGGAAAAAAAAGAATAAAAAAGAGAAACTTGGTCAGAAGATTTCCATCGTCCCGTTCACAGTTGAAACTGAAAGTCCGGACGTTTAAGTCCTTTTGCCGCTTTTGGTTTTTCTGTGAAAGAAAACTATTGTCACGGCTTTGTCTGTCCGTCCGCCCGCACTTTTTCCGTCCGCCCTCAGATCTTAAAAACTGCTGAGGCTAGAGGGCTGCAAATTGGTATGTTGATCATCCGCCCTTCAATCATCAAATATACCGAATTGCAGCCCTCTAGCCTCAGTAGTTTTTACTTTACTTAAGGTTAAAGTTAGCCATAATCGTGCTTCTGCTAACGATGTAGGACAGGGCATCACCGGGCCTGTGGTTAAAGTTTCATGGGCCGCGGCTCATACAGCATTATACCGAGACCACCGAAAGATAGAACTATTTTCGGTGGCCTTGATTAGATGCTGTAGCTGCTGTGCAGAAAACTCGATTGCGCCGAAGAAACTTCGGCGCATGTTTTACTTGTTGATTTTGCATTTCTTGAAAAGTTACTTGATAGCGTCCTCCAGAAGTAGCAAAGATTATTCTTTCCCCTTGTCACTTTACAGTATACCATTCCTGTAAATGTTTCATCAAGGTTTACTGTTAAAATTTTATTTTCACAATATTCTTTTTGAAGTCATTCAGAATCGCCAAGATTTTGTTCGTTACGCTACTCTATTTAAGTAATTCAACTTACCTTCTGAATTCTTTGTTTATTATACCCCTCTTAAATTTGTTTTATTTTTCTCCCTCAAGTTATTGCAGGAAGTTGAATTGTAATTTTCCATTACCCGTCCAAAGTCATTTTACTTTATCTCACCTGTCAAGTTACCTTGTCCTGTCTCTTGCTTTATATTTTGGCCCCCAACCCAAATTTTTTTTTACTTACTCTCAAAGTAATTCATAGAACCCCCATTTTTTTTTACTTTCAAAGTAATTCCTGCACCCCAAAATTTTTTTTAGCTTGCTCTCAAAGTAATTCCTGCCCCCGCCCATTTTTTTTTACTCTCAAAGTAATTCCTGGGCCACCCGAAAAATGTTTGTACTCATTCTCAAAGTAATTCCTGGCACCCCCCCAATTTTTTTTTTACTTACTCTCAAAGTAATTCTTGGCCCCCTTTTTTTACTTTCAAAGTAATTCCTCGCCCACCCAAATTTCTTTTACTTACTCTCAGAGTAATTCCTGGCCCCCAATTCTTTTTTTTTACTTACTCTCAAAGTAATTCTTGGACCACCCAATTTTTTTTTTTTTTTTTTTTTTACTTTCAAAGCAATTCCTGGCCCCCAAAATTTTATTTACTTACTCTCAAAGTAATACTCTCAAAGTAATTCCAGGCCCCCAAATTTTTACTTACTCAAAGTAATTCCGGCCCCCCCTCCCCTGAAAAAAAATTTAATTATTCTCAAAGTTGTCTGGTTTTGTCCCCATAGTTGATAGATTCCTTCAGTCAGTGGGCGTAATCGCATCCAAGAACCGTTTTTGGGCATCTGGTATATATTAAGCAGTATATCCCCACAAAAGTCGGTTTGCGTTTTTCTGCAGTTATGGAAAATTCAGTTGGAAGTATTTAATTTCGAAAAAAGAAGGAAAACCTGTCTCGTGGAAACATTATATCAGCTCCAGGTTAGGTGAGTTAGGCCAAAGCCATTCGCTCTCCAGGGTGATAGGAAGCACGAGAAGTGGAGAGAGAGAGAGAGAGAGAGAGAGAGAAACGTATCTAAGGGAAAGGACGCAGAGGGCACCACTGACCACTTCATTAATTTTATTTTATTGATGAATATGAGCCATTGTTGATCTTATACTTTTGTCGCTTTTTAGAAGAAACCTTCGTATGCAAATAATAATAATAATAATAATAATAATAATAATAATAAGTGGTCGATGAAGCTGTTATTTAAGTGAACAGTTTTTTCCTGGACTTATCCTTGGTTCAGGATTTAGCATATTTCTTATCCTTAAATCCACTCTTATTAGAAGAGCCACCTCTGGGTAGTTATGAGTATAGTAACAGTGTCCATAATCTATGTAAGATACATGAACTATCTTCATACACATACATACACGCATACTTAAACACTTGGCCGTTTGAAGCGATATAAATGTACTGAGTCAGTAGTAGTCCAGCTGTACAGAAGAGTGCTTGTGTGTGCTTGTGGAGCCTGCCAAAGGAATCACTTCCCAAGCTCGAATAGGGAGGGTTGGAGTTAAGAAGGGCATCTGTCCATAAAATATCCTGCCCTACCAATTATGAAATGAGCCGTTTAGTGATTATTTGAAACACCTGGAAAAGGCCCATCAAGAACGGCGATCCTGACTAGGAATTAAGCTGATAAGAAAAAGGAAAGCGATCACTGTTTTAGTTTTCTGTAAAATAAAACTATTGTGCCGGCTTTGTCTGTCCATCCTCACTTTTTCTGTTCGCACTTTTTCTGTCCGGCCCTCAGATCTTAAAAACTACTGAGGCTAGAGGGCTGCAAAATGGTATGGTGATCATCCACCCTCCAGTCATCAAACATACCAAATTGCAGCCCTCTAGCCTCAGTAATTTTTATTTTATTTAAGCTTAAAGTTAGCCATAATCGTGCTTCTGGCAACGTAACACAGGCCACCACGGCCGGCTGAGAGTTTCTAAGTGGTCTGCGGCCCATAAGCAGCATATACTGAGACTCACTGAGCATAGATCTGTTTTTGTGGCCTTGATTATATACAGAGGCTTATACAAGAAACCCTGGATTGCATTTGACTTGTTTTCATGGCGCATAGGAACTTAACAACAGATATATAGATAGATAGATATATAGATAGATGCTTAAATGAGTGTTTTTACAAATAAAGAATAAAATGACAATTTCAGAGTAAACCAGGAAGGAAATCAGACTGACACACAGACAGAGATCATTTACGCAACTACATATAAAAGTAAAATCGAAGCTTCAGCGGCGAACGAGTCAAGAAATAAGTGGAAAGATAAAAAAAAAAAAGAAGAGATAGTTATCCAAGTGGAGAATTTTACTTAATGGTAGCAGTTTCATTCATAAATGTACATTGC
>NC_089748.1:40041097-40091097 GCF_040412425.1 Macrobrachium rosenbergii
ATATATATATATATATATATATATATATATATATATATATATATATATATGTACATTTATATATATATGGCAAATTAATTAATCAATTTCTCTTTTTCCGATTTAATTTGTTTTGTAGAATTTCTTCCCTTCTTTTACAAAAACCGTCCTTCCATCAACTAAAACTCAGTTTCAAACGACTTTTAGAGGCGAATGTTTCTTTAAGATCGCAAATAAAAAAATAAACAAGCAAAAATGCGCCTAAAGTTTCTTCGGCGCAATCAAGTTTTCTGTCCAGCCGCTACAGCGTATAATCAAGGCCAACGAAAATAGATCCATCTTTCGGTGGTCTCGGTATGAAACTTTGTCATGGCCCGATGGTGGCCTATCCTATATCGTTGCCTGAAGTTATGTCTAACTTTAACCTTAAATCAAATAAAACTGCTTAGGCTAGAGGGCTGCAATTTGGTATGTTTGATGACTGGAGGGTGGATGATCAACATATCAATTTGCAGCCTTCTAGCCTCAGCAGTTTTCAAGATGTGAGGCCGGACAGAAAAAGTGCGCACAGAATAAAGTGCGGACGGATAGACAACGCCGGCACAATAGATTTCTTTTACAGAAAACTAAAAAAGAAACAAGTAAGACGAGTTTGTTATTATTATTATTATTATTATTATTATTATTATTATTATTCAGAAGATGAATCCTATTCATATTGAACAAGCCCGCAGAGGCCACTCACTTGAAATTCAAGCTTCCGAAGAAGATGGTGATCATTTGCAAGAAGGAACAGAAGTCATATGGAGGTACAGAGAGAAGAGGTCAGTTATTGTAAAAGAATATATGAATTAAACTAATACATAAACAGGTAAAATTATAAGTAAATTACAAAATACATAGAGAATTGCTTGAGAGTAGTAATGCATCGCATCTTCGTAAGGGAGGAAGCACTTATCATATTTGACAGCAGGCGGGTGTTCCCTAAAAATAATAGGTTCCAGGTTATAGAATATTTTAAGGTGATAAATAATCAGTTGATTTGATCACTGATGAAAGTGTGTCAAAATTGTTCGTCTCATTAATGTAAAGAACGAGGGTGTTGGAGTGAGAGAGATAGTTTATCGGTTGTCATTCAGAGTTTTCCCGCCAACGCCGGGTTGGTCAGCTAGTATTTATATATATAATTTATATGTGTGTATATATTTCTTCCTTACTTTCATTTTACTGTATTCTTTCTTAGCTTTGAAATCCTCTCTTTCACATATGTTCATTTTGTTAATGACGATTTTGACAATTATTATTATTATTATTATTATTATTATTACTCAATAATAATAATAATAATAATAATAATAATAATAATAATAATGTAGAACGGAGAAGAAAAGGTTATTGGCAGGAGAGGATGGAGCCCAAGAGGCTGACGGACGAACGAGCCATTATGCGAGAGGAGAAGATAGGACGGAAAGAGTAAATTAATAATCCTTTAATATCCTTAGGAGGGAACAGGGACTTGCATTAGTCGCCGCCCCTTCTTACCAGGCATTAATTATGCCTGGCTCTTTTCACATGACCGAAAATTATTTATTTTTTTTATTGAGGTTATATTTTCGCTTCTCGGCAGTAGGATTTTTGTTTTGTGTGTTTTGAGAAACATTTTCTTTGCGTTAACTCGATTTTTTATATAATTTTTGTTTTTTGGTCCTTTTTAGTTTTCTGTAAAAGAAAACTATTGTTCCGGCTTAGTCTGTCCGTCCGCACTTTATTCTATCCGCACTTTTTCTGTCCGCCTTCAGATCTTAAAAACTACTGAGGCTAGAGGGCTGCAGATTGGTATGTTGATCATCCACTCTCCAATCATCTAACATACCAAATTGCAGCCCTCTAGCCTCCTCAGTAGTTATTGAAAATTTTGTAATATATAATTTAAACCAAACTTCCTTTTCCTGTTATTGAAAATTTGTAATTTATAATTTGAACCAAACTTCTTTTTCGTGTTATTGCAAATTTTCAAATTCTAATTTAAACCAAACTTCCTTTTCCTGTCATTGAAAATTTTGTAATTTGTAATTCAAACCAAACTTATTTTTCGTGCCATTGAAAACTTTGCAATTTATAATTTAAACCAAACTTATTTTTCGTGCCATTGAAAACTTTGCAGTTTATAACTTATTGCTTGGCTATGTAAATAAATCACAGAATGCATGTACCAGATTTACCCTTCTCCAAGTCAAAAAGGAATACGTCGAATTTGCCTTCAGACGACAGTCAAATATTTAAGAATTCACGATTTGTTATGAAGAATTGCAAAGTTTTGCGAAATGACCGATAATATCTGGACAGTAATTATGATAACTAATCGTTAGCTGCAACCCCTGTCATTCGTTTTACTGTACCTCCATTCATATTACCTTTCTTCCATCTTGCTATCCACCCTTTTTAACAATTTACTTGTAGTGCAGCTGCGAGGTTTTCCTCCTGTTACAACTTTCAAACCTACCTGCCCTCAATTTCCTTTCCAGCGCTGAATGACCTCAGAGGTCCCAGTGCTTGGCGTTTGGCCTGAACTCTGTATTTCATTCATTCTAATGACATTTGAGGATTAGTCATAGAAATGATGATGATAAATATTGCAAGAAATCATTAACAATTTTATCTGATCATTAGTAATGGAAGGCTTGAAGTAGATATGGCATTTGTAACCTTGAAATCAATAGATTTTGTATGTATGGTTTGTATAAAAGCAGGCTGAATTAACTCATTTATCAAGAAGTTCATATAATTATTTTAGTTTTCTGTAAAAGAAAACTGTTGAGATGGCTTTGTCTGTCCGTCCGCGCTTTTTCTGTCCGCCCTCAGATCTTAAAAACTACTGAGGCTATAGGGTTGCAAATTGGTATGTTGGTCATCCACCCTCCAGTCATCAAATATACCAAATTGAAACCCTCTAGGCTAAGTAGTTTTGATTCTATTCAAGGTTAGAGTTAGCCATGATCGTGCGTCTGGCAACGCTATAGGACGCACCACCACCGGGCCGTTGCTGAAAGTTTCATGGGCCGTGGCTCATAGAGCATTATACGCTTGTTATGTCTTATTTTGATTTACCATCGACTTCGTCGACCTCTGGTGTTGTGAAACTAATTTAGTATATAAACAATTAAGGTAAAATTATCTATATTTGTTGTTTCTTCGTTACGCATTCGTTTATAACAGTGGTTCTCAACCTGGGGGCGCGCCCCCTAGGGTGGCGTCAGCAATTTCCAGCGGAGTGGAGGCACAAACCCAGGGAAAAAATTAAAAATTTTCTAAATATATTTGTTATTCTCTTAACAAGAGTGAGAAACATATTCAGAAATGAAACAATGCAAAAATCCCCTTATAACGTTAGTTTCCTATAGTCTACTACTCTGGTTAGACCCGTTGGGCTTAAGAATAAAAACACCCATTCTCTCTCTCTCCAATTTTTCATTTTCCAATAAATCTGGGAGGGAATTTTACTCATAGATGCAAGGTGGGGGCGTGGAGGGAAGGACCAACTCTCAGAGGGGGCGTGGTAATAAAAAGATTAAGAACCAGTGGTTTATAACATGATGAATTCTGGTCAGCATTTTATCGTGTCTTCTTAAATTCCATCGCATTCATATTGTTTACAAAATATTTTCCCTTATTCTCTCACTATTCCGACATTCACTACCTGTTTATTTTAACGTCTGGCTCTGCTCTCTCTCTCTCTCTCTCTCTCTCTCTCTCTCTCTCTCTCTCTCTCTCTCTCTCTCTCTCTCTCTCTCTCTACCATGATGCGTCTGAGAGCGCATTATGATAAGAGAACCCTGATAACTTCAGTTGGACGGTGTTCAGGGGAGGTGTTCTGGGATTGGCAAGGAGGTTCCGGAGGTAGGAAGCTTAGATATGGGAGTGTTGTAGTAGAATGATAGAGAGAAGCTTCGGTGGCGTTTGTTCGTTCGTACGTTTTTGTGCTCTCTCTCTCTCTCTCTCTCTCTCTCTCTCTCTCTCTCTCTCTCTCTCTCTCTCTGTGGCGCTCTTGTTGTTATTGTTGTTGTTGTTGTTTAATGGTGACTGGCTGCAGGTCAGCATTGCGTCCGGCCGAGTTGTAATGTTGACATTTTTATGCGATCTTGGCATCCTCACCATCTGGGGTATTTATAGATACTTATTTAGAGTTTCCTAAGCAGATAGGTATGTCCGCAGTCTTGTTTTTGTTTCTTTACATTTTTATGATTTTTCGTTATGTTGGTATTTAATGCGTCCACGCTTTTATTCGTAATTACTTTTTACAGCGTTTTATGTTAGCGCATCTTTCTCCATCGAGGACGCAATTATCTCGTCTCCGAAACGGTAACAAAGCCGAGTCTTTCAGTGGGCGCTGGGTCGTGTCCAGAATAAATCTCAAACACTTGTTTTGTATGAAGACACTTGTTCCAGACACTTGGGCACCGGACACTTTGGCCTCTCCCCACCCCCACCCCCCCCCCAAACCCCCCGCGAGACAGGTGGACACTGAACTTCAACCGGCCCCTTCACTTTTATTTGAAGTGACTGTTGCATTAACTCGCCTTAATCTTCATTGGCGGGCTCTTAATTTCGCGCATCGGGACCCCGGTCCCCACCCTCTTCCTGCGACTGTGCAGGATCTATCGACGTTTGTGCTTGTGCCTTCCGCATCACGTCAAGCAGACTGTGGCAGATGCTCATTTGCTTTGATGTCTATTTATCAGCCTATTTATGGTCCTCCTCGTCGCGAATTTCTCGCCCCATTTTCGAAGCAGCCAGTGAAAAGATATCGCCAAACGCATGATGGACGGACGGCGGGATTTGGTCGGGGTAGGGGTTCAGATCCCCTCCCCCCCACCCTGTTCTCCCTCTCTGTCCTCCCCCTCCCCACCCACCTCACCCTCCTATTCCAGGATAGACGAGTAGACCCAGATACCGAATATACGCCCCTTTTCTCTTCATCGGGTTTTTTCTAAACCTCTCAGAATCTTTCAGTTTTTGAAAAGTAATTCAGATTTTCTACGTTTATATAGTAATTAGTTCACGGTTTTTATGTTTACAACTTTAATTCCCGTAAGCGTTGAAGCCCAGGTATTGGTAAATGTTGTTTTGATTATTATTATTATTATTATTATTATTATTATTATTATTATTATTATTATTATTATTATTATTATTATTATTGTCGTTTTAGTTTTCTGAAAAGAAAACTGTTGTGCTGGCTTTGTCTGTCCGTCCGCACTTTATTCTGTCTGCACTTTTTTCTGTCCGCTACTGGCTGCACTTTTTCTGTCCGCCCTCAGATCTTAAAAACTACTGAGGCTAGAGGGCTGCAAATTGGTATGTTGATCATCCACCCCCCAGTCATCAAACATACCAAAGTGCGTCCCTCTGGCCACAGTAGTTTTTATTTTATTTAAGGTTAAAGGTAGCCATAATCATGCGTCTGGCAACGCTATAGGACAGGCCACCACCGGGTCGCGGCTGAAAGCTTTAATGGGCCGCGGCTCATACAGAGAACTCGATTCTTCGGCGCATTTTTTACTTGTTGTACGTTGTCCTTAGTTACTGTTGTTTGTACACAAGTTTCAACTTCAGATCAGCTGAAATGCCAGAGAGAAATCTGGCGAAATTCAGTATTACTTCCTGAAGCAGTTTTATTCGTAAGAAAATAAAAGTTGATAATTGTCAAAATAGACCTTTTTATTTTACGTGTTTGTAATGAAATGGGCGTTCCGTGTTCTCCTCAAACATTTACTTGAAAAAAAGACAGTGTGTCTTGTGGTGTTATTAAAAGAGATTAGAATGAGAGTTAAAAATTCCTAAAACCCCGTAGGGGGGCAGTGCCGTCAGTGTACCTCATGCGGTGCACTGTAGGCATTACTTAGGGCTCTTTGCAGCGTGCCTTCGGGCCCTAGCTGCAACCCCTTTCGTTCCTTTTACTGTACCTCATTTCATATTCTCTTTCTTCCATCTTCCTTTCCACCCTCTCCTAACAACTGATTCGTAGTGCAACTGCTTTGAGGTTTTCCTCCCGTTACACCTTTCAAACCTTTTCCCTGTCAATTTCCGTTTCAGCGCTGAATGACCTCATTGGTCCCAGCGCCTGGCCTTTGGCCTAAATTCTATATTCATCATCAACATCATCATTAGAAATTCCTAAAGAAATTATATTAAATGTCTTCACATGCTCGCAGATTTGTCTTCACTCTGGGGAATCACGAGCATAAAATCTCGTCATTGATTCGCAGGAGTATTTCCGTTGCTATCCACTCCCTAGTAGAAATATTTCCCTCATTTTTCTGCTTTCTCCTTTAGGTTCCTTAAGGAAATGCTTGATTTTACCTGGCTGATATGCGCCTTCCGGCGTTCTAGGTACCTATTCTCCTTGCATTTTAATACATTTTGATCTATTTATTAATTTGTGTATTAATTTATTAATTTTTTTTTTCACTTTTAATAAGAGGGATATCTTCTTTCTGTATTTCCCTTTACTTCCTCTTACTTCTTCCGAATGAACACCATATTCTTTGGAAGTTTGAATTTAAGGTCGATAATGGCCTTTGTGGGCTTGTTCCATATGAATAGGCTTCATCTTCTGAATAATAGTAATAATATTAATAATAATATCGGTGGCATTAGTTACTCTGTTTCGGTCTCCACTGTGGCTGCCGAACCGAGATCACGTGATCGGTGACGTCATCTTCACGCGCTATATGTTGACTCTTGGACAACACTGGAAGACTCCCAAGTTTCTTGAATGGACTGGTAATTAGTTGCTTTCAAAGATACGGGTCCCGAGACCTTAATATCCACAAGCGAGCAGCTGTAGTTATAGAATTTTCACTGAGAGTGACTAATATTCTACTTGTGGCGTTTTAACTCAGCAAGAGATTTCATACCTTTTGACAGATCGTGGTGTTTTCGGAAGAGGCATCTGCAGAAGATTAGATTGATAAGTTGCCTTATTTGAAGATAAAAACATAATAAGAACTTACGGAATAGTGACATCACCATTTAGGCTCTTTTGAATGCAGTTCCTTGGCCCATGATATTTCTACCAAAGAATTATGAAAAGCTGAATTACTTTGAACCAGTGTTTGAAACTGTTACAGTACAAATCTGTCCTAAAATGGAAGCCTGCATTATCTGCAAAATTTTCGAAATTGAGATGTGCCACCTATTAGGCTCGTGAAACACTAATGCACAAGTTACTGCTGTTTCAGAATGGTTCTTCAATGCTTTCCACGAGTATTTAGGGGGTCCCATTTGTAGTATCTGCAAAATCAGTAGTGAAGCAAGGGAGTATCTACCATTTTTCTCAGTTTTGTATTTTTGCAGATACTGCAGTCTTCCATTTTAATGCAGAAATGTCAGGTTAAGTCTGCTTAAAATGTTGTCCGGAATCTGAAACCCCAAATGTTTCTTTAGATAGATTCTGTGACATGGGTTCGAGATATTTCAGAATAAGTTGAATTGAATATGAAAGGTCGCAGGGATAAGTACTGAAACACGTTCCATATCCAGAGCATATTATTTAATGACGTTTCGCCCCACGTAAATGTAGCATTTTCAAACTAAAATGCTGCACGTAATTGTAGCATTTTCAAACTAAAAATGTTACGCGTAGATGTAGCATTTTCAAACAAATGCTGCACGTAAATGTAGCATTTTCAAACTAAAATGCTACATGTAAATGTAGCACTTTCAAACTAAAAAATGCTACACGTAAATGTAACGTTTTTCAAACTAAAACATGCTACAGGTAAATGTAGCATTTTCAAACTAAAATGCTACACGTAAATGTAGCAAAACGTCATTAAATGAAATGCTCTAGATATGGTATGTGTTTAAGTACTTATCCACGCAACATTTCCTAAGAGAGGCTTCCGTATCAGATATATCAGCTCTCGAAATGAATATGAAAGATTATAGCATTAATAACCTGGCTTTGCGAACCCACTTCATCTCGTTACTTGTGGCATCTACGTGCCTGTGAGTTTCCTGACACATATAACCTGCTTGTGTTTAATAGGCGGTTTTAGTAGAGGAGGCAAATTAAGACTTCATGGATCAAGTTTGATTAGGGTACCTGTATGTGTGTCCCGATTCATTCACTTTTATAAAAATCGCGTCCTTGTCTGATATCTACTACTGTTTTTATGCACTGGCATCTGCAAAATATTATTTAAAATTGCACACACAGACACACACACACACACACACACAAGCAAGTTGTTTGGTTTCGCACGCAGGCCTGGAATGACTTGGTAGTGTAGCTGATGTTCTGTATGCCAATTCAACTGGCCTTGCCAATTGTGGTTTTTCCAATTCTGCCCGCCAGCTCATCTCCGGGCAGTGCAGCCTCCCATTGCCAGACAGACGAGCGCTCCGAAGGGAATGCAGTGCAGAGCACTCATGATCGGAGATACTGAGTGATATTCTGTATCAAAATGGAGAAGTGATATAAGTAGTTTGCGGGAAGGGGGAGTGTGAGAATAAAGTCGCTGGTTGTACGGTCGAGTCAGAGGGAAGACATTTGTTCAGAGGGCTCATCCCGTAGGGGGGTTAGTGCCGTCAGTGCACCTCATGTTTGCACTGTAGGCCTTACTTAAGGTTCTTTGCAGCTTGCCTTCGGACCCTTAGCTGCAACCCCTTACATTCCTTTTACTGTACCTCCGTTCATATTCTCTTTCTTCCATCTTACTTTCCTCAACCCCCTCCTAACAATTGTTTCATAGTGCAACTGAGAGGTTTTCCAACCTGTTACGCCTTTAAACCCTTTTATTTTCAATTTTCCTTTTAGTGTTGAATGGCCTCTTAGGTCCTAGCGCTTGGCCTTTGGACTAAATTTTATATAACAACAATATATATATATATATATATATATATATATATATATATATATATATATATATATATATATATATATATATATATATATATATATATATATATATTAACAATTTCAGCAACGACTGAATCCTAGCAGAACTCTTTAGCAAAGACCTCTTAGTTGTAAAAAGTTATTCCATCGACTAGTGCAATATATGGTCCGCCATGGCAGTATCATAAGAGAGGGCCAAGACGTTAAGTCCAAGCCTGGGGAACGTTACGTACCATCATTAGAGAAGCTGCCAAAGTATGTCGTACAATTGGAACTTCAGAAGTTCAAGCGAAAATGCAATTTATTACTACCTTAATACTATTCTTCTTGCATTTTGATACATTTTTATCTATTTATGTATTTATTAATTTATTTTTTTCTTTTTTTAACAAGCCGGATCTCTTCTTTCTGTATATCACTTTACTTCGTAATGACCACCATATTCTTTGGAGGCTTGAATTTCAAGTCAATGGCCCCTGTGGTGGGCTTGTTCCATATGAATAGGGTTCATCTACTGAATAATAATAATAATAATAATAATAATAATAATAATAATAATAATAATAATAATTTGGCGAAATGGTTGAAAGTCTAAGGAGTATATTATTCTTTGACTGTTATTGTGACAATAATAGCTAAATATATGGCTAAACGCTGCGTTTTATCAAATAGATATGCTTAGTTGCAGGGACGAAAATTTTGCTTAGGAATAAGTAGAGAAAATCTTTTTTCAAGAACAGTGCCTGAGATTGTAGCTTATATTCAAGTTTGTTCAGATCATGGCCCCATGGACCAGGATGGGGCCACAACAGTGGTCCAGAGTTGAAGGGAAGCAGTAAGGAAGAGGCATAAGGGGAAGGGAAATGGAAAAAGGAAAAGAGTGAGGAGGAGGAGAAAAGAGAATGAGCGGAAGGAGAAAGGTGGAGTAAAAGGGCGCTGAATGGAACTTGCTCGTCATTGCCTCAAACACACGACTAAACTGTTGCACTCCTCAGGGCAGCTCTCTCTCTCTCTCTCTCTCTCTCTCTCTCTCTCTCTCTCTCTCTCTCTCTCTCTCTCTCTCTCTGCTGCTCTCATTCGTCAGCACCTCCTTCACGAGAGAGTAAGAGCCAGCTGTTAATTTCATGCATCAGTTATAGCATCAATTTTGCATTTTGAGTGTTCACAGTAGCGGAGGGGAATTTTTGGCTTCCGTTTTTCTTCTTCTTCTTCTTCTTCTTCTTCTTCTGCTTCTTCTTCTTCATCTCTTTGTGAATGCAGTGTTACCCCTTTTTACCGTCTGGTATTTTTTTTTTCCAAAACAATAATAATAAAGGTGACTGTAATAGTAATGTTTTTATCATCAAAATCATTATTGGTGTTGCTTCTCTATTCATTTGGCAGAACAGTTAATACCGGAGCGATTTGTATTGAGAACTTATATTGCTGGACATTTTTTTTTAATACATCTGAACTCGTTTAGGCTTTGAAAAGCCGTGGAAAGTCTTCATGATACATAAGAATGGCAAATGACAAAGCATTAAACGTTAAGAAACAAGTAGAAAATGCGCCGAAGTTTCTTCGGCGCAATCGAGTTTTCTGTACAGCGTATAATACTGTGTGAAACTCCCAGGCACGGCCCATGAAACTCTCAGCCGGCTGTGGTGGCCTGTGTTGTTGCCAGACGCACGATCATGGCTAACTTTAACCTCAAATAAAATAAAAACTATTGAGGCTAGAGGGCTGCAATTTGGTATGTTTGATGATTGGAGGATGGATGATCAACCTACCAATTTGCAGCCCTCTAGCCTCAGTAGTTTTTAAGATCTGAGGGCGGACAGAACCGAAAGCACTGACGTGGAATTCTACAGAGAAAGGTCTACAAAACTACAGTTTTTATAGCAAAGAACACATATATGCTATATATATATATATATATATATATATATATATATATATATAATATTTGCAGCTGCTCAGATAGCATAAAAACAACAGGTTCATTCACCTCGACCTGAATATAGAGGCATTGACCTAAGGCTCATACTTTTATTGTGTTGTATAAGCTTTAAACGCCTGCTTTTTGCATGATATGTTTTCATATGATTACTCCCTTATCTCCAGAGTAACAGGTCTAGATAAGGAGTCCGCAGTAAACTTATGGAATCGTTATCAACAAATTTCTAATGAGAAAGATGCTTTAAATGAGAGGCCCCCTTCGTATCTCACCCAAGAAGGAATTAACGTCTTGTTATTGGTGTTATCAATTTGCTTCGTTCCTCAAGGAACTTGCAACACTTCATTTATACGAGATCTAAAACATTATTTCTTTTTTCCGAACCGCGCTCTCTTCCTGATAAAAAAAAAAAAAAGAAACTTCGGCGCAATCGAGTTTTTCTTAGTACAGCCGCTACAGCGCATATAAATCAAAAGCAACCGAAAATAGATCAATTTTCGTGGTCTCACCTGCTATCGTGCTGTATGAGCCGCGCCCATGAATCTTTAACCACGGGCCAGCGGTGGCATGTCTTATATCTGTTGCCAGAAGCACGATTATGGCCAAATTTAACCTTAAATAAAATAAAAACTACTAAGGCTAGAGGAATGCAATTTGGTATGTTTGATGATTGGAGTGTGGATGATCTAGGCACCAATTTGCAGCCCTCTAGCCTCAGTAGTTTTTAAGATCTGAGGGCGGACAGAAAAAAGTGCGGACGGGCAGACAAAGCCGGCACAATAGTTTTCCTTTACAGAAAACCAAAACAGTTGGCTGCTCGTAGGTCTTTTGTAAACTACTGACAGCAGTAAGCGGCGTCTGCTGGCCTCCGGGTTGCTCGAAGCAAACAGTTCCTCCTATACGTTGCTTATGCTGAAGAAACTGTCAAATGGTATCCTTGTTCAAATTAGACATGGTCACATCGAGAGCACTGGTTCACTTAGCTGGGAAATAGAAAAAAAGCAACTGAAAGGTTTGAAGGTTTGTCAACGAGTTTCACTCGAATGCGCGACATCCACACTCGCACACACTAGCTGCTGGATCCCAGAGTCCAAATTAAACAATCTCACGAGAACAATACCAAATGTAATAATTACGTTTGGGGCACAGGGCTTGGTCCTTCCGATGGCGTAAGAGTTATATAAATGTCCAAGTTGGAGGCAAGATTAGTCATTCATTCGATGTAAAAATCACACGAGTTAGATCGACTCAAAAGGAATAGTGTGTGGTGCAGAACCTTCCTAAGTAATAGAGGAGCAGTCGATGTTATTGTGTATGAATCCCATTCAACCTGAAGGCCTTGCTCATTGGAGAAACAAGTCCACAGTTATGTGTAGGGACATATATTTAAAGATAAATCTGCACAGGTAGCTCTCGGGAATCTGTTCGGTTCCCGAAAGCTGCCTGCACAGATTTATCTTTAAATATATGTACATATGTAGAATCTACTGGTCACTTTTACCAGACACATATGTAATTCTAATAGCCACAATGCCCTCTTAACTTCTCGAATTCTTCGCGCTTTTTGGATATGCTTGTAACTACGAAGCCGACCGGCGTTCACAGGCTCTTCAGTTTCTTCCGTTTGGATCCTTTCGTCTTCGTAGTTACAGGCATATCCAAAAAAGCGCGAATTCTTCGCGAAGTTAAGAGGGCATTGTGGCTATTAGAATTACATATGTGCATATACATAACTGTGGGCTTGTTTCTCCATTTGAAGACTCATTGCTCGGTTACCCTTTAGACACCTTCTTACAGGCCTCTTAAGGCATGTTACTGAAGTATTTCCAAGGCCAAAATACTGATAGACTTAGGAACTCAATTTCCACAGTTTTTGTCACTGAATTTCTGTAATACCTTGGCAATTTTCATGTTATTTATTCCTAACACAATACACCTAATGGTAATGGGTGACCATCGTCATTTTAAACTCGAAATGCTTTCAGTCGTATCTTTTAGAGAATTTGAACGCGTTTTCATAGTGCTTTATAATTGTTTACTAATTTCATTATATTCATTTGGACTGGACTTGGTACGCTAATGATGGTGATGTTAGATGTGACGGAAAAACTCTTTTGTTAACTTGATTGCTTTTTTTAATTTTCTGTAAACGAAAACTATTGTTCCGGCTTTGTCTGTCCGTCCGCACTTTTTCTGTCCGCCCTCAGATCTTAAAAACTACTGAGGCTAGAGGGCTGCAAATTGGTATGTTGATCATCCACCCTCCAATCATCAAACATACCAAATTGCAGCCCTCTAGCCTCAGTAGTTTTTTTTATTTATGGTTAAATTAGCCATAATCGTGCTTCTGTCAACGATATAGAATAGGCCACCACCGAGCAATGGTTAAAGTTTCACAGGCCGCAGCTCATGCAGCATAATACCGAGACCACCGAAATATAGATCTGTTTTCGATGACCTTGATTTTACGCTGTAGCGGCTGTACAGAAAACTCGATTGCGCCGAAAACTTCAGCGCATTTTATACTTGTTTAATGTAATACTTACGCCTGTACTTATATCTCCAAATATGACCCTTCAATTGAAATGGTAACTGCCATAGTTGTTTATCTGTTTGAAACTGTATTTTATTTTTTTTTTTTTTCCGGAATAGTCGACCATAGCATTAAGCAGGTTTGTAAGAACACAGCCTCGTACCACAGCAGACCCAGCCCGCTTCCCTCTCTACCTGCTGTGCTAAGTCAAACACTCTTCTGTCATGGTTGAAACAAAGACAAGTGATTCGATTGTTAGCTCTCTCTCTCTCTCTCTCTCTCTCTCTCTCTCTCTCTCTCTCTCTCTCTCTCTCTCTCTCTCTCTCTCTATATATATATATATATATATATATATATATATATATATATATATATATATATATATATATATATATATATATATATCAAAGTATCTTTTATTGGCGTTACCCTTATAACTTGCATATCTTTTTAATCAGGATTTATTATCTGTAATTGTTCAGATGCTGAAAAACCTCTCTCTCTCTCTCTCTCTCTCTCTCTCTCTCTCTCTCTCTCTCTCTCTCTCGCTCAGAGGCGGCCTGTTACTTGGGCTGTTCGTATTATCATCATTTAAAATTCAGCTAACGGATCGGAGAACCTACTTTCCCTGTGCTATTCATCTCGTGTTGACTCATAGTAGAATTGATGTGTCTAACCGAGGGTTCGTGTGTATGTCTGTTACGTTTCTCCCCCCCCCCTTCGCCACCCTCCAAGCCCTTTGTTCTTGATAAATCTGACGGAACACTTAGCCAAATGCCCTAGCCAAGTCAGTCCTTTCAGAAGTAAGAGAAAGTAAAGGAAAGGACAGTTCTGTCTGTAGGCCTTTCTATTTGGTGAGGTATTCATATACTGCTATCCGTACCCCACCCCCCGGGGTAGTGCCGTCAGTGCACCTCATGCGGTGCACTGTAGGCATTACTGAAGGTTCTTTGGAGCGTGCCTTCTCGGCCCCTAGCTGCAACCCCTTTCGTTCCTTTTACTGTACCTCCTCTCGTAGTCTCTTTCTTCCATCTTGCTTTCCTCAACCCTCTCCTAACAATTGATTCATAGTGCAACTGCTTTGAGGTTTTCCTCCTGTTACACCTTTCAGACCTTTACTGTCAATTTCCCCTTTCAGCGCTGAATGCCCACATAGGTCCCATCGCTTGGCCTCTGGCTTAAATCCTGTATTGTATTCTATTCCCTACCCGTGAGTGCATCAACTCTCATAGCAGAATTATTTTGACGTCATCCACAAACGCATCAATCAGATGTCTCGGTTCGTGACCCGAATATGTTCAGACCATCGTCCTTGAAGGATGGCAGTCGCGGGCCGGTTTGTGATGGTTCTCAAGGTTGCTGTTGTTATTTTATTTATATTTCCGAATGTCGGTTCGGTATCCTTTGTGCCCCATGCCTCATCGACGTCGGAAATAGTTGTAATGGCAGCCGATACGTGACTCCCGAGTTTAATAGCTGATAAGGGTGCGTTAGATATTCTGGTCTTTTGGCGTTCGTTTGTTTCTGTTTATTTTTTTTTTATTTTTTCGTTTCAAGGGAATGTCCTTAGTATGAGTCAAATTACGGATTTTCTCTCTCTCTCTCTCTCTCTCTCTCTCTCTCTCTCTCTCTCTCTCTCTCTCTCTCTCTCTCTCTTCAATACACTCTATATATATAAGTAATGTATACATACATGCATACTGTATATATATATACACAAACATACACACGCACACACATTTATATATATAATATATATGTGTGTTTGTGTGTGTTAATGTATAAATATACAGTATGTATGTATATATTTATACATACGTACATATTTATATAATGTACCCCCGAATATCCTCAATCATTTTTATCGTTTATTATTATTATTATTATTATTATTATTATTATTATTATTATTATTATTGATCTCATTACCACAATTGTTATGACCTTTGTTGTTCCAGGTAAATGGACCGAATCCCCCACCCCACCACCCACCCACCCCCGCCCCGAAAGACATCCGCCTCCTTTGATCGTGTAATCTCAACCCCGCAGTTATCTAAATAGCCAGGTGGACAGCTCTATAGAGCCCCAGAGAGTCGATTGTAACTGTCGTGTTTTATGGCGCCTTTTATCGGTTGAAGCGATTAACAATCAGATTGTTAGACCCATTCCGACAGGTAACGGAGGAAACGGAGGAGCTTACAGATAGATATAACCGTTTCGGTGCTAATTCTTAAATTCACGACTTTGTTAGTCATTCCGAACGGTGGGATCTTCGTGTCGTAGGATGCGTCGCCTCCTCCTCCTCCTCCTCCTCCTCCTCCTCCACCTTTTCCTTCTGGTCCTCCTCCTCCTCTTCCTTCTGGTCCTTCTCCTTCTTCTCCTCCTCCCATACCTGTGGCGAGAAAGAGTTCCTTCGTGTCCAGGCCCAGGCCGAAACAAAGGATTTTCTCATATCCTGGCTGGTGTCGTCGTTTGGATGTGTTCGCTCTGAAAGTGAGTGCTCGTGTTCTTCTGTAGGCTGTGTTCTGATGTTAGAACTGAATCCAGGGAAAAAAGACACAGGAAAAAAATTACAGAAAAAAAGTCACGGGAAAAAAGTCACAGAAAAAAAGTCGCAATAATCTTTCCTAGGTAATGACCCCCAAGGGTTTTAACCCGGTATGCATCCACCATTGCGGCGTGTTCAGTACAAGCCCGTTGGGGATTTCCGTATAAACATAAATAAAAGACTAAATATCAAAAAGATAATGACCCCCAAGAAATATTGTCAATTTTTCCCTCGTGATTACCGGCCACCATAAATTAATGTGAGTTTTTTTTCCGTGAATTTTTTCTTGTGACTTTTTTCCCGTGACTTTATTACAGGCCACCGTTAAAACCAAGTACCTCTCTTCTTGTATTTGGCTCAATTTGTTAAAAATCAAGAAGGTTCCATACAAAGGCTGGCTTCATTTAGTTTTAGTGACTGGCGCCTGCCGTCATTTAGGTTAAAGACAAGCATCTTCCATCTTGGGCTGACTTGCAGTACGCTCATATAGACTAATAATATCACAAAGAGACAGATATCAGATATTTGGAAGGAAGGATTCACTACTATAGGGATTTAGAGAAGTTGGTATTTCTCGGTGCTTCATTGCAGAATGCCAGTCTTAAATGTACAGTTATAGTTAAGATATTATGCAACATTTCTTTGGTTAATAGATTTTTAGTTTTCTGTAAAAGAAAACTATTGTACCGGCTTTGTCTGTCCATCCGCACCTTATTCTGTCCGCACTTTTTCTGTCCGTCCTCAGATCTCAAAAACTACTGAAACTAGAGGGCTGCAAGTTGATTTGTTGATCATCCACCCTCCAGTCATCAAACATACCAAATTGCAGCCCTCTAGCCTGAGAAGTTTTTATTTCATTTAAGGTTAAAGTTAGCCACGATCGTGCGTCTGGCAGCGATATATGCCATGCCACCACCGGGTGGTGGTTAAAGTTTCATGGGCCGCGGCTCATACAGTATTATACTGAGACCACCGGAAGATAGATCTATTTTCGGTGGCCTTGATTATGCGCTGTAGCGGCTGTACAGAAAACTCGATTGCGCCGAAGAAACATCGGCGCATTTTTTACTTGTTTATTTTATTATGTACTCTACTTTTATGTCATCTTAAGTTATGCACGTGGTCTAATTTCTATCTTATAAATTAGAAAGTAGGTTTTGGGCCTCGGGTACCATTACGTTTGTTTCTGTAAAATGCTCATCAATTTCCATATAATTTTTAATAAAAGAATCAGCTTGACCATATAACTTTTTTGAACTGAAAATTTACGATCCTTTGAAAAAGGATAGTTTCTCATGCAACAGCATTGTTGCGCTAAATAATGAGTGGACACCTCTAAAGTGGGCATATATGTAGAATTATGATTAGAATGGCTTTACAAATCACTCCTGGACGACACAGTGTCTCGTAAATTTTCGCTAATCCACATTGAATGGTCGGGTCAATTTATAAAAGCAGTGATTAATAGCAGCAAGCATATGATGTGCTCTCGAGCTTGCGATGAAGCCGCATAATAAGCGTGTAAATCAAGCGGTGTCCAGGCAGAACGAGAAATGAGGGTCAAGCTTTGACAAAGGACCAGATATTTACTAGAATTTTTAACCTAAGGAATATTGGGCAGGGTTTGACAAAGAGCTAGATATTTGCCAAGCTTTGACAAAGGACTAGATATTAGACAAGGTTTGACAAAGCGCTAGATATTAGCCTGGCTTTGGCAGAGCACTGGATATTACCCAAGTTTTGACAAAGAACTAGATATTAGCCAGGCTTTGACAAAGAACTGGATACTATTCAAGCTTTGACAAAGAACTAGATATTAGCCAGGCTTTGACAAAGTGCGAAATTTCGAACAAGTTTTGACAGATTACGCAAATTTAGACCAAGTTTTGACAGAGTGCGAAGTGTTGACCAAATTGTGACAAAGTTCGTAATTTTGACAAAATTCTAAATTTTGACCAAATTTTGACAAAATACGAAAATTTAACCAATTTTTTTACAAAGTACGAAATTTTGACCAATTTTTGACAAAGCACTAGATAATAGCGAAGCCTTTCCGAAATACGAAATTTTGACCAAGGTACGTCAAAATGCGGACTGTTCAAAAGACTTTGACAAAGAGGGACTCTTGTTTCAATTTACAGAGTAAGATACAATCTTTCACAAATCAGAAAAGTATAGATGTTAATCTGAGGAGAAACCAAGAAATTGTGGCCAAAATTTTGCCAAGAAAAAAAATGAAGGTTTTAATAAGACAACAGCAACAAAATAAGAACTCAGTTCTGTCACCCAGAGGAACAGGAACTCTGTTGTAGAATTTTAAGGCAAAGGCCAAGCACTGGGACCTATGGGGTCATTCATCGCTGAAACGGAAATTGACTTTAAAAGGTTTGAAATGTGTAACAGGAGGAAAACCTCGCAGTTGCACTATGAATCAGGAGAGGTTGGAAGGTCAGATGGAAGAAAGAGAATATGAAAGGAGGTACAGTAAAAGGAATGAAAGGGGTTGCAGCTAGGGGTCGAAGGCACGCTGCAAAGAACCTTAAGTAATGACTACAGTGCACCGCATGAGGTGCACTGACGGCACTACCCGTTTACGGGGAGGAACTCTGTTGTGACCGAGTAGAAGCGATAATGGGCCTTCGTCGTAAAATGCATTTTCTGTGTTCCTCCCCTGGCTCTCTGAACTTTCATTCCAATATGGCGCCATCACCGTGTCCTGTCTCGCCCTCATCACACTCTATCTCATTTCGCTTTGGAAATATCTTGTCTCTCTTCTCTATCGATATATTGTGCTTTGGCGCAGCGTTAGCTAACTTTTACTAGCAAGTACAGTTATTTTTCACATATATTTACCATTCTCTCTCTCTCTCTCTCTCTCTCTCTCTCTCTCTCTCTTTATGACAAATGACATGACATTAACTTTCCTACCGTTATTTTGGAAGAAGAAAAGTATGTACAAAGATGTACTAAGTTTAATTAGTAGAACCGTCAATACTTATTTTGAAGATTTAACCAGTAAGTTACACATGATTTACAGGACAGAATGAGCAGTGGGAAACCAGAGTGCTTTTAGTTGTGGAGAATCTTAGTTAGAAAAAGAGATTCAAGCAGTAAAAAGAATTAAAAATATATATATAGCATAATTACACCCATAAAGATGTAGGTGAAAATAGCAGTCGACTTCATTCTCTTAAATGTCTTCTTCCCTTGAGATACAGGAAGTTAATTTATCAATTCCTGATTTGGTTCACGTTCTAAATTTATATGTGGACGACAAAGAGAGAGAGAGAGAGATATGGAGAGAAAGAGTTCTTTTTTTTCTGTGGGTTTGTGTATGTGTGTAAGAGAGAGATGAATATTGTAATACCTGTAAAAAAAGAATGTCAAAATATACAAAATGCTGATGCTTGTTTAGAAAGTTATCGTAAGAACTGTCAGTCTTGTACATAGTTGAATAACAATATGAGGACGCAAGCAAATAATAATTCGAATGTCATATTTCCCGTGCTGAAAATTTCAATTGCGAGAAATTAATTTCTTAACATCACTGTTTTGACTTTCTGAAATAAAACAGTTTAGCATTCAGTATCATAAACCTGCTGATCTCAAGTTTCTGTTTTTTCCAGGTAAGTTTCTTGGTTGTCAGGAAGAGCGCATAACAGGTAGGCTGTCGTGGAAAAGCTGATCACTTGGAAGGCAGAGTGAAAAGTTAAGTATGCAATAGACGAAAAGAAAGGTCTGCAAATGGTTTATTACATGTAATCTCTTTTAGATAAATCAGTGGTTCTCAACCTGGGGGGCGTCAGCAATTTCCAAGGGGGGCGCGAGCCATAGGAAAAAATTAAAAATTCTCTATATTCGTCATTCTCTTAACAAGAGTCGCTAAGAAGCAGTGTCAAATACCTGTCATTCATTCCCAAAAGAAGAAAAAAAAACCTTTCTCTCTCTCTTTTTATTTCATTTTCCTTTAAATCTGGGAGAGAATTTTACTCACAGATGCAAGGGGGGCGTGGAGGGAAGGACCAACTCTTAGAGGGGGACGTGGTAATAAAAAGGTCAAGAACCACTGAGTTAAATGCTCAGTAGTAACATATGTAGCTGTAACAGTGTCTGAGAGTATGACAACAGAGATCTTTAATTCCATCATTTAATTTCTTTTGGTTAAGAACCTTGTGGCAACAAGTAGTTTTATAGCTGATGGTAATTTTTTTTCCTCCAGCTAGGCAAGTGAAGATGATTAAAAATGTTTAAATCCCATTTCCTTTAGGGGTGTACCCTATAAAAACAAGGGCTCCTATTTTTTTTTTACCTGCATTTCGTGCTTGTGTTTAGGATTCTTTGTAACTTGTGTACTTTAACTTTGTTTAGACAATATTTGTTTATGGTATGTGCGCACTAGCGGATCCAGAAAAATTTCATGGGGGCCACCAATTTTCATATTATGTATATATATATATATATATATATATATATATATATATATATATATATATATATATATATATATATGTATATATATAAATATATATGTGTGTGTGTGTGTGTGTATGTACATATATGTGTATATATATATATATTTATATGTATACATATATAATTGTTATTATATTTTTTCTCAAAATTTTATTATTTCTATAATAGATTTTCAATTTTTTCCTATTTTTATATTTCTCATTTATGTTATTATCCAAATCTTCCATATTATTATTTTGTCATTATTTTTCATAGGGGGGGCCACGTGCCTAATTGCCCCCCCCCCTCCGGATCCGCTAGTGTATGTGCGCATTAAGCGGATACGAACGGTGAGCATTGTCAGAGAACGTATGAGGTATTGGAAAGAGATTAATCTATTCTATTTAAAGGAAAAGTAAAGTTTGTTTGTATCTGAATTTCAAAGACTTCTAATCTCGTCACTTACCTCACTCTCTCTGTTATTTTCGCATGACTTGCTTGATTTAATCGTGCGTTTGCATGCGCGTGTTTGGACAGTAAAAAATGAAAAAAAAAAAATAACCTTCCCTCCCATTATTCTGGAATTAATGGACTGTAGTTCTCTCGTTATGATTCGCCTAATAGATCTTAATACTTGAATTCACCCTCGTATTTAGCAGAGATTGGGATAAAGGATCACAGGAATTAGGAAAGGAGGAAGACCTAACTGCTTTCCAGTTTTCGTGCTTCGACTGTGTCCAGAGGTTTTACCGCATGGCTAAAAACTTGAGTGTTCTTCAGATGTAATTGATATCAGACCTAATGCAAGGATTTTTTTTAAGATAGAGGTGGACAGAGAGAGAGAGAGAGAGAGAGAGACCGAGAGTGAGAGAGAAAGAGAGAGATTCAGGGAGAGAAAGATTCAGGGAAAAGAGAAAGAGAAAGATTCAGGGAAAAAGAGAGACAGAGAGTGAAAGAGAAAGATTCAGGGAGAGAAAGAGAGAAAGGTTTAGGAAAGAAAGAGAGACCGAGAGTGAGAGAGAAAGATTCAGAGAGAGAAAGAGAGAGAGGGAGAGAGAAAGATTCAGGGAGAGAAAGAGAGAAAGATTCAGGGAGAGATAGAGACAGAGAGAGAACTTTGCTTCGATGTAATATCTAAATACGGTCCTTCTCAAAAGATTTGCTGGCAGAATGTGGGCGGAATATCGGTTTCCTTTATAATCTGGGATCGAACGAATCCTTCCGATCTAGCTTTCGTGATGCATACGTAATTACACACGTGACAGATAATAAATGCTGTTATGCTGGAGACCTAATCCTTAAAAAGATAACCGGTCTCTTTTGCTTTATATGCATCCCTTCAATAAAAAAAGGCTTTTTACGTAATCCATTTGTACTTTACGATTTTCATTTTATCTTGTGTCCATAGTGAATTTTCTTGTTTCTTTCATTTCATCCCGGCTTGAAACGTGTACATATTATATATCAGATTAGATGGGCTATGTAATTATTAGTTATTTATTTGTAATTTACTGGTTAATTTTCCGGGAAAAATGCGGAACTTGAAAACAGAAAGAAAAGCAACCGCAAATGGGGGTAAAGTCTGCGGACTTGCCGTGGACACAGGTGATTTCAACGCTGAGGAAAGTAATGAACTCCTGCCATACCGTTCCCTAGAGTCTCCCCCGGGCATCTCTCTCTCTCTCTCTCTCTCTCTCTCTCTCTCTCTCTCTCTCTCTCTCTCTCTCTCTCTCTCTCCCCTCCTCTAGTCCTCCCATGCCACCCCATCCCCGAATTCCACCACCCAGCCCCACAATCCTTGGCCACCGCCAGTACCAACCTTTCAAACCCCTTTAGCTTCTAGACATTGGCCGTCTTCTAACTTAAAGATAGATAAGGAGAGAGTGACTATATTATAAAGAACGGAATAATCCCATATGGCTACCTTTGTCACTCGTGTTCCGCAATGCCTGGTTAATAAATCTTAAGTTTTATCGCTTTTTTCTGGTCGCGCGAGTAGATTTCATTTTTTATGGTTTAAGGAATTTGCAAGTTCGTATTTTGTTTCAGTAAAGAATTGGTTATGTTTGGAACTTTTTTTCTCTTAGTAAAATCATTGTTGTCATTGTTCATAATGATGACTTGGTAGTCACATCAATTATAAAATGATATTAATTTTTTCTGTCTTTTTCATGTAGTTTAATTCAAATGCATCATAATAAAAACAAATGAAGTTCACATTGTGGCTGCTGAACCCCGAAACCCTAGGAAATATATATGTATATATATATATATATATATATATATATATATATATATATATATATATATATATATATATATATATATATATATATATATATTCGGGCTCTGTTTTTTTTTTTTCAGTGCACCAGTTGCTGATGTTTTCCAGCGCGCTCCTTTCATTGACCAGATCGTTTCTCCGAACTGTGAGCATATAGCTCATATCGGAGCCAGTGCAGCCAGTCAAAAGAAAAAGAAAAAGCAGAAAAAAACAGCCCGTCATATAATAAAAACCATGAGAACGATCTCGCAGGGATAATATTTTCTCTGGGCCATTCCTGTGTCCGCCTTCCTCCCCTTCCACCACCACCACCACGGCCCATTCACCCACTGCCTCATTCCATTCTCTCTCTCTCTCTCTCTCTCTCTCTCTCTCTCTCTCTCTCTTCCTATTCTTCTTAAGGGTGAAATTGTTGCTTCCCATATATTATTATGAGTCTGATGCTCACCCTTGAAAGTCGTCACGAAAAACACGAAATTACAAACTTATTGACCCTGTTGAGACCTTCACTGTTTCTGAACCAAGACTGAAAAAGCCTCACGTTCAGTAAGGCAGGCTGTCTGTTTATGTTTATATGAGTTGTCTTACACCACACATGCACACATACAGACACGCGCACACACACACACACACACTCACTCAAGGACCTGGGCTCTTTCTCGCGGTCTTCTCTTTCTCTCTCCCATGTGTAAAGACCTAACATCTCCCAAAGGTTTTTTGGAATGCCAGTCCGACGACTGATCATTGCCTTCCTGTTATCGCATTCGGATGCTGCCTCTTTCTCCCACCTTTCTTCCTCGCTCGCTTATTTGACGGGAAATGTTGTATTCTGGCCGTGTTTGGGTGTTTGATACAAAGGCTTTCTCTAAATGCGCACAATTGTTGTTCACATTTGTATGGTAAATGCTAACGTGGATACCCACACCCTCCTCCCCCCCTCCATCCTCCACCTACCCTACGCTACCTCGTTCCCCTTCGAGTGATAGGTTGCTTAGCGTCCACTTTCTTTCCCGTTTTGTTTTTCGAGCCTTCTTCGGATTCCCCAAGTGCCCCGTGTGAAAACGAAGGTCCACTTTAACAGAATTACACCCAAGACTAAAGATATGCGAACACCGAATGAAGAAGAAGCGGGATTTGTAATGTCATACGAGCAACTATTTCTCGGCATGTGGCGAGAGCTGGCAACTTCTCCCTGGATGCCTTTGAGGGGCCCCTGCCTTAAGACTAAGTCAGTGTTGCTAGTGCTCTCTCTCGAGGTGAATATGTATCGCGATCGAGGGACGAAATTACGAATACGATCGAAATTGTACTCGGGAAATGGGAGTGGAAAGACGGGTGTGTTGGGATGTGACATGTGTGAATCGGGGTACGAGACGGAAAGGACTCTTACGGTGTGCCGATGCGGATATTCTTGGAAGAAACGAATATGTAAGTTAGGGAATCTGCTGCTGCCATTCTGGTGTGTGTGTGTGTGTATGTGTGTGTGTGTGTGTGTGTGTGCCCACTTCCATTTTGCGTCTTGTGTGTGTGTGTATGTGTGTGTGCGTTCGCGTGTCTCCTCCCTCGTTCAAGGTGTTTTGTAATGCCCTCCAAAGTCTGTTTCGGGGAGGTTTTGTCGTGTTACACTTTGATTCTCGTCGTCTGTGACCAGCGTCGGAGATGATGGTGATGATGATGATGACGACATGTCCGCGAAAGAGGACCAGCGTTATGTTGTCGTGGGTGTTGTGGAAGTCGAGGGTTTTAAGAGATTGTTTTTCCGAAGACGCGACGAGGAACTTATACGAAAGAAGATGTGAAATTCTCTCGTGCTGCTCCAGAGAACCTACAACTCTCGGGAGAAGATGATGTTTGTTCGCATCGAGTTTTGGTGACTGAAGTTGTCAGTAATATTCAGGAGTGCCGTTACAAAGAAGCACCGAATGCCCCCGATGTTGTACTGGATCAGAACCGTATTTTATGGTTGAAGGAGGAGAAAGTCTATTAATCTCTCGGGATGCTGTGAGGAGGAGGAGAGGAGGAGGAGGAGGAGAAGAGAGGAGGCCTTCTGCTTCTTTAAGTATTCCTCACATCTGTTGTCACACCCCTATTCCCAGTACCCTTGGGGGTCAGGCGGCAGCATAACCTAGTACTTGGCTGGATGGTCAATAATATTCCACCTCGAAATGGCCATCGTTCAGATTCACTCATTCGCTGCTCGACTCGTTTTTCAGATATTCGTTTTTACCCAACGATCGGAAGGAAGATTTGTTGGTTAACCTGCTCGTGGCCATGGCGGGACACAGTAGTCGGTCCGTCATGCTGGCCGGGTCATCATAATCATCATCATTATAACAGATCCCATCATTATCATCAGCATTTAGTGTGATACACATTATATAGCCCGTGGCTCACGCTGTGCGTTGGCCATGCTACATTCCTTTGCTAGGAGCGGAGTTGAATGTCATCGTAGTTTTTGTTTATTTTTTTTTTAGTATAGAACTTCTCTTACTTTGTAAATGACTTGGATATATTTGATCGTTCTCGAATTTGGCTGTTCAAACCTTTGTGGCTATGTAGACTAAGCATTCCTCCTAAATTTTCATAGGTACCAATACCAATATATATAATTTTGAGGTTGTATTGTTTAGGACGTTTCCATTGATTTTTGTTTACACACACACGCATACACATATGTGTATATATATATATATATATATATATATATATATATATATATATATATATATATATATATATATATATATATATATATATATATATATATATATATATATATATATATATATATACTAATAGGACCTCACTGAGAGCGGATTTTCACTGAGGTCCTGTTAGTAATTGTATTAATGCACAGAACAATTGTTTAAGTGATAAAGTTAATATATAAATATATATATAGTGATGAAGTTAATATATACATACATACGTATGTATATATATATATATATATATATATATATATATATATATATATATATATATATAATTACTCATGCACACACACGAGAAGCTAGGTCGAGATTAGAATTACAGTGCCCGCGTTCATAGTAATGTTCTTTCGCTCTCTGTTAACATTTTTAACTTACAAGTTATCACATTTTAGGTCTTGGTGTTTGTGAATTAATGTGATCAGAGATATTCCTACTGTTATTGACTTGAGTACTGAAATTGTCGTTTGATTGCGTTTTAATAGTTCATTCAGGAAAATTGGTCATCAGTTAATGTTGAGTTTATACGCGGTAATTGTTTCACTCAAGTTTGCTTGTCAGCAATTTATTATCGATTGCTTTCGAGTCCAGATACCAAACGGTGTTTGTGTGTGTGTTTGTTTTACGCATTCCACGAAAGTGTCAGATTGCGCCCCTCCCTCGAAGTGATTGTACCTATTAGCGTTACTTTAAATTATACTTCAAGAATACACAGTTCACAGTCTCAGGTGATATTGCCAAATAGGAAAGTGCAGTAAAGATGATTAACTAGTTCAATACACTGAGATGATTAGGTCTTGACGTATCGAATTACAAATCCTGTTTGGAAATTCCGAGTGAAAAAGACTTTGTATTCGATGTTTTCCCTTCACGTCTTAGTCTTTTTTCTATTATTGGCATTACTTTGTACTTTTGAAATTCCGTGGCCTTATAACTTTTCATTGACAGTTGCATCGTACCTGTCAGCCCTCCCATTCGAAAAATCTTTTTTGTTCATTTGGCGTGAACAGGAATTTTACAGCATTTTAAGTTAGCTTTTAATGTACTGACCGCTTGGTTTACACAGGCATTGTTTGCATATCCAAAGTTCCCATAGTCGTTCAAACTCACGCAAATAAGTCACAAGTGGACCTTGGGACTAAATACATCAAGTGAAAACTTAGTTTTTCCAAAGCCTTACTACAAATTCCAAGAAGATTCTTGTCTTAGTCAAGTATTGTATGAACAAGTCATAGGTGGACCCCTCGACTAAGCCCGTCATATTAACATTAAGTAAGAACTTAGTAATTCCGACGCCGTACAACAGACTTCAAGGAGATTTTTGTCAGAAGTGGACATAAACTCCCTCAGAAATTTTCGTTATAATGGAACTGAGTAACTTTAGTGAGAAAGCTAACATCATACCTCTGCCAACTTAACTTGTGTGTGATAGTTTATTTCACTTTTATAATATTTTTAAGTGTTGACCTAGTGTAGATATTTTTAGAGGTCAGATTAGGGATAAGTGCAGAAAGAGGACTGATGTTTACATTTAAAATTATTACTGTAGGAAGACATTATTCTGCTTGCCTGGTTTAAATTCGAGATGTCCTTGCTGATCACTGATTGCCAGAAAGGGTAATTGGGATGGCGCAGCGACATATATATATATATATATATATATATATATATATATATATATATATATATATATATATATATGTGTGTGTGTGTGTGTGTGTGTGTGTGTGTGTGTGGGTTGATATATACAGAATCTGCTGTTCACTTTTTACCAGATACGTATGTAATTGTGATTCGTGAAGAGGTCATTGTGGTTATTACAGTTACTCTCTCTCTCTCTCTCTCTCTCTCTCTCTCTCTCTCTCTCTCTCTCTCTCTCTCTCTCACCTTCTGACGTGGATTTAGTAATATTCTCAAACACGCATTCCTTCGTGCTGCATTTTAATGTGAGAATTTGTATCCATTATAAAAATGTTTTAGTGACCTAACCATAAAATTATAGTACAGTTTAATACTGGTTATCCTGGGAGACAAACGGGCCCAGAAAGAAAAAATCTGTAAGATTAGCGACCTCGGAATGGAAAATATATCGGAAGAAATGATCCAGCACTTACCTACCCTGGTCAAGTCACCCTGGAAAAGTTCGAAATTCCAGTTACGGGGTTGAGGCGAGTGAACGTAGAAAAAAGGTGTTGTATATTCCTTCGCAATGTTTAACTGTAGAGCAGTGGTTTTCAGTTGCGAGCAACTCGGTATGATAGGTGACCCCCTTTATAAAATTTTTGATTGAGTAATACGTAGGGTTGCCATATTTTCATCAACCAAAGACATTACAAAAGGAATCTTTATTCAATATGACGTGTCCCCCAACCCATCTACGCGTTTTTAGTTATTTCTTCTCCTTCCAAATCTGTTCGACATTTTATCCTATGACGGGTTTATCTGAAAACACCCTTTTTTTTTTTTTTTTTGGCTATTCATTTCTTCTTCCAAATCTGTTAGGCCTTTTTGCTCTGACGGGTCCAGAGTTTGTCTGCAAACAGGATCTTTCGCTGTAAATTTCCTGTAGAGGAAATGACTTATGCCCTATTTTCCTTGGCCGAGTGATGCATGTTATTATTATTATTATTATTATTATTATTATTATTATTATTATTATTATTATTGTTGTTGTTGTTGTTGTTGGCAGAGTAGTATAAAGTGGAATGCCGCATGTTATTATTATTATTATTATTATTATTATTATTATTATTATTATTATTATTACTACTTATGGAGTCACATAGATCTCACATAGATCAATTTAAGAATTGCATTAACTTACTTAACAGTTTACCTTGTGGGTATAATATTATTTTGTGATGAAACAGAAAACGGAATGAAGTAAATTACAGTAAATATATCTATAGCAACATCTGACTGCAAATTGAAACATAAATAAACCCCTTTTGAGAAATAAACCAGGAAGATCAACACAAAAGGAACGCGAGTTTTGACAGGAGGTTTACGGCCTTCCTCGATAAAGAAGCTTTATAGGAAGCACGGGTTTGTGGAAAGAAAAGACGCGGAATGGCTGATGTAAGGGGATAGATATGGTGGGGGGATGATTTCTCGGATTGGACGATGTAGTGGAAGAAGCTCAGGAATACTGTAGAATGTTTTTGAGGAGTGCAAAATGTTGGGAAAGATCTGAATGCGCCGTTTTTTAGTTTTCTGTAAAAGAAAACCCTTGTGCCGGCTGTTTCTGTCCGTCCGCACTTTATTATGTCTGCACTTTTTCTGTCCGCCCTCAGATCTTAAAAACTACTGAGGCTAGAGGGCTGCCAATTGGTATGTTGGGCATCCACCTTCCAATCATCAAAAATACCAAATTGCAGCCCTCTAGCCGCAGTAGTTTTTATTTTATTTAAGGTTAGAGTTAGTCGCAAACGTGCTTCTGGCAACGATATAGGATAGGCCACCACCGGGCCGTGGTTAAAGTTTCATGGGTCACGGCTCATACAGCGTTATACCGAAACCACCAAAAGATAGATCTATTTTCGGTGGCCTTGATTATACGCTACAGCGGTTGTACAGAAAACTCGATTGCGCCGAAGAAATTTTACATGTTTTTTTTATGACAGATGATAAAGCATGTGTAGAGTGGGTTATTGGAGTCGACTAATGAATTATCACGCTTGTATCGAATGGAAGGATTAAGTAGATTTAAGAGAGTAGGCCTATATGGTATTATAAAGTTATACTGTAGATTGAGGTGTTTGAGCAGCTCATGGTTTTGTATAGTGGAAAATATTGTTTGAAATGTAGCTCCCTTATATGGAGTTGGTGATTTAGCCTTAGATTTAAACCGCATGACATAGTGGGACAGATTCAAATGTTCTGCCGAGTGAAAAATTGAAGTGGTAAACTGCTAAGTTTCATGGAGTGGAAAGCTTTTGTGAAGAATCATAAGTATTGTGGTGAGGTGAAGTGGATGTCACAGGAGTAGTCTAAAAAGTGACACCATTTTTTTTATTAACTTATTTTTGCGTGACTGGAAAAAAACTTTGGTGATAATTTTCCCAGCTGTGGGAGAATATTCTCGTTTAGGTAATCTGACGCGAGGTCGGCCGTTTTTCGCTGCAGATCCAGTCTTGCCCTAATCAGCCTTTCTTTCTCTGTCGTGGAGTTCTGTGTTCTTATTTGTATGTCTGGAGAGAGATAGAGAGAGAGAATATTTAATATCGCTCAGAAGGTAAACCCCTGTTAACATGGAACAATCCTACAGGTACCATGGACTTGGAATTCATGCTTCCAAAGAATATGGTGCTCATTTGATAGAAAGAGAGAGAGAGGTAAAGAAAATATATTATTATTAATATTATTGTTATTCAGACGGTAAACCCCCTATACACATGGAACAAGCCTAGAGGTACCATTGACTTGAAATTCAAGCTTCCAAAGAATATGGCGTTCATTTGATAGAAGAGAGAGAGAGAGAGAGAGAGAATATTATTATTGTTCAGAAGATAAATCCCTGTTAACATGGAACAGTCCTGCAGGGGCTGTTGAAATTCAAGCTTCCAGAGAATATGGTGTTCATTTGATAGAAGAGAGAGAGAGAGAGAGAGAGAGAGAGAGAGAGAATATTATTATTGTTCAGAAGATAAACCCCTGTTAACATGGAACAGTCCTGCAGGGGCTGTTGAAATTCAAGCTTCCGGAGAATATGGCGTTCATTTGATAGAAGAGAGAGAGAGAGAGAGAGAGAGAGAGAGAGAGAGAGAATATTATTATTGTTCAGAAGATAAACCCCTGTTAACATGGAACAGTCCTGCAGGGGCTGTTGAAATTCAAGCTTCCAGAGAATATGGTGTTCATTTGATAAAGAGAGAGAGAGAGAGAGAAATATTATTATTGTTCAGAAGTTAAACCCCTGTCAACATGGAACAATCCTACAGGGGCTGTTGGAATTCAAGCTTCCAAAGAATATGGTGTTCATTTGATAGAGAGAGAGAGAGAGAATTATTATTATTATTATTATTATTATTATTATTATTATTATTATTATTATTATTATTATTACTCAGAAGATACACCCTAATCACGTGGAACAGGCCTACAGGTACCATTGACTTGGAATTCAAGCTTCCAAAGAATGTGGTGTTCATTTGATAGACGAGAGAGAGAGAGTAGATAAAAGGCGATTGAAAAGTCATTTCATTTTGTTCTAACTTTAAATGGGTTCTAATGACGCGCAGGTCATTAAAAGTTATAAAAATTGGTAGTATCTCGTATCTTTTCATTACAGCTTTTGCATCTACTGTAGGTTTTGTATTTTCAAAACAAAATAAAATTAGACATTCAAAATGGTATTGTATCTTCTGTTTCAATTTTTTTATATGTTTTACTTTGGGAAGTGCAATATTAATATTCTTTATATCAGGCGTATGTACAAGTTGTACAGTTGTTTTTTAGTTTTCCGAAAAGAAAACTATTGTGCCGGCTTTGTCTGTCCGTCCGCACTTTTTTCTGTTCTCCCTCAGGTCTTAGAAACTCCTGAGGCTAGAGGGCTGCAAGTTGGTATGTTGAACATCCACCTTCCAATCGTCAAACATACCAAATAGCAGCTCTCTAGCCTCTGTAGTTTTTATTTTATGTAAGGTTAAAGTTTGCCATAATCGTGCTTCTGGCAATTATATAGGATAGGCCACCACCGAGCCGTGGTTAAAGTTTCATGGACCGCGGCTCGTACAGCGTTAAACCGAGACCACCGAAAGATAGATCTATTTTCGGTGGCCTTGATTATACGCTGTAGTAGCTGTACAGTGTACTCGATTGTGCCGAAGAAACTTCGGCGCATTTCTTACTTGTTTATGTTTGTTGTTTGTGGTTTTTCTCCCTTATTGTCGTTATTGCTGCTTAGGCTTTTTTCAACGCAGTCTAGGTAGTGATCCAGATTTTAGGAGTAATGGTTCATATAATAAAACCGACCTGTTGTATGCACCAAGAGGAGTTCATGACCACTTCGTTTAGCTTGAGCTATATCCAGTATATGATAGAAAATGGGTTTTTTTCCAGTGTTCTTGAAAAAACAAAATTTTTTTCGCCTTGTGATAATATTACTGAAGGAAAAAATTAAACTCTGTACTTACAGAGAAGGGAGTTGGGTTTGGAGGGAATAATGCCTAAGGGGTTTTTACGTCGTATTTGAATTCTAATCGAGCAAAAATTCGAATTACTTGGTGCTTTCTCTTTCTATTCCTCATATATATATATATATATATATATATATATATATATATATATATATATATATATATATATATATATATATATATATATATAATATATATGTATGTATACAGTATATATATATTATATATGTATGTATATATTTTGTTGTATGATATATATATATATATATATAATATTATGTATGTATGTATGTATGTATATTTATTGTATGATATATATATATATATATGTTATATATATGTATGTTTGTTTTACTTACATGCCTGCATACATATATGTGTGTGTTTGTGTCAGTATGGGCGTGACTACCCGGTAGAGATAATCGAGTTAGAAAAGTAGAAATGATACCCACTTGCTTAAATACCCCCAATAAATCAAGTCACCAAAGAGCGTAGATGTACTTAATCAGTTCAAAATGGGAGACATTACTTTCATTACTTACATTTTAAGTTATTTTTTTTATGAAAACCTGGAAATTATACAATTATAGTCGCTAGTCACTTGTAATAATGTGCGGACGTAGTTATTCACTTGGCCCTGTTTAAAAATAAATTGTTTAGATTGAGCAACTCAAATGTCTCTCCCTAAAACATAAAAGAAGGAATTGAAAATATGTGAAATCTAGAGTCTTCACTCAAAGGAAACTATGATTCGCTTCTCAAAAGAAAGATTATAGGCTAGAGAAGAAACTGTCACATATGACGTATGGGAACAATTCTGTTCTAAAATGAAAAACTGCAGTAACTGCAAAATTTTCCAAATTCAGATGTGCCACCCATTGGGCTCGCGAAGCACTAATACACAAGTTACTGCAGTTTCAGAATAATTCAATGCTTTATTTAGGGGGTCCTGTTTGCAGTATCTGCAAAATCAGTTGTAAGCCAAGGGAAAACAGCAGTATGTACCATTTTTCTCAGTTTTGTATTTTTGCAGATAGGCCTACTGCAGTCTTCCATTTTAGGGCAGAATTGACTGACGTATCAAGATCCTTGATAAAAGGTTTTGAGTTTGTTAATGGTTGGCAGAAACCTTAATCATTATTCAGAATTACTTATTGAAAAGAAGCCTTTAATTTATAGGCTTTCAACTATAACTGTTAGAAAATTGTGTTATTAGAACTTAGGAGACAGTAGGTTACTAGATATTGGTGTCGGAAAGAAAGGAGACATTTTTTAAGATTATTCGTCAGGACTTCAGAAGAAATGTAGGCTTATCGTGATTGCCACGAAGGAACAAGGTATCAAGAAGGCCTTTACCGGGAATGATGTCAAACCCTGTCTTAGAGAAGCTATATGAAAGTAGACCTTCAGAGGAAATGTAGGCCTGTTGGAATTGCCAAGAAGGAACAAGATATCACGAAGACCTTCCCGAGAATATCAGAATCTGCCTGTGTCTTAGAGGAGACATGAAAACCCGGGAAAAGGTACTGTTAGAAAAATGCGTACCTTGCGGATCGTAACTAATACCTAGTTTGTACCCAGGGAGAGTCGTTATTTCGTAAATATCTTTCCCGGGTATGTGTTACGATTTATGTTCTGGGAACAAGTGGCCTGATTTACGGCCGTGGAGAGTTTCGTTTGGTTTGTTAAAACGAGAACTGGATCCTCCGAGATCCCTTTTGGCAAGGCGTTGCAGAGTCTTTGTGAAAAGTGGCTCTTTGGTTATTTTTTTTTTTTCTATAGCTTGTAATGCATAGCCTGTGCGGGATATAGTTATTTCGCATGAAAGGAATCATTGATATTCTTGGAGAATGATACAACAATATGAGCACGAGTAAAACTTACAAATTGGGAATGTCAGATCAGAGATAGCTCAATAAAACTAGCAGGTTTGGTGCAAAAAGCATTTTTTTTTAGAGAGAGAAACTATTTCAGTAAGAGGAAATGATTGAAAAGACGAGAGCATTGATCAGGTTTTACTTAAAAAAAATGGTAATTTTGCTTTTTAAAGAGTACCTGTAAGATCTGTGCTACTAGCCTAAGTCAATTTACTTACTCAGCTGCATACCGTCAAACTTCAGTAGATCAGTATGTTCTTAATCATTGTGATTATTAATATTATATATATATATATATATATATATATATATATATATATATATATATATATATATATATATATATATACTGTATATATATATATATATTAGGTAAGTTAAAGCTCATTGCAATAACCCTGCATAATAAGACCTTTTTTTTCCAAAATAAACGTTTTATATCGTTCAAAGACTAAAATAAACTCTCTCTCTCTCTCTCTCTCTCTCTCTCTCTCTCTCTCTCTCTCTCTCTCTCTCTCTCTCTCTCTCTCTCTCTCAAACGTCGAGCATTTATTCATGATAGTCCCTAGGGTGCCCTTTGAAAATTGCATTGGAATTAAGATCATTATTTAAAATATCCACTGAATGTCCATCAGACCATTGCATGCCAAATAACCATTCGGTTTTGTATAAATTAAAACCCTTAACGAAACAAACCGATCAGGTCAGATGTTATTCGCCATTACGAGGGAAATAATGTTCTGGCGGAACAGCAGTTTAATCGAGATCGGAATGAGTCCCTCCCCCCTCCCGTTCGACCTGTACTGAAAGAAAACGGGATGCAAAAACTCGAGTGTATCGGCTGCCTGGCATATCGACATGGCTTGTGTCATCATCATTGACCCTGAATTGGTATACAATGGAGATATTCTACATTGGTTGAATGCATGCAAGTTTTTTTTCTCTCTCTCTCTTATAGATAAGGAGCAAGAACAGCCAAAGCTGGGTTACCGTTAGATGTTACCTGAGCCAAACAGATAATGACTGAATGGATTGAAGGTGGAACTGGGTCATTTTCTCATGCACATGTTTGTGATTGATATATTTTTGGTTTTTTGTATTTTGTTTTTATAGCATGATAACTTAGGGTATAAGAAAGCCACGTGTCAGTTTGTGATATATATATTTATGTGTGTGTGTGTTTTTGTATGTATGTATGTATGTGTGTAAATATATGTGTATATGTATATGTATTACATGCCCAGTTGGAAAGTGTTTTTTATTGGCGGGGACCGGAAAGGGAGATAGTATTTTCAGAGCTATGGAAACTAAGATAATAGGTACTTGAACAGTAACTGGAAATATTTATAATAATAACAGGTTTAATTTTCTTTTTTATCTTGAAAGATTTATTTCAAATACAAATCACTTTACTTAATCTTTCCGGATTTTCAAGTGACTGGCACCGAGCTGGTGTTTGATATCTTAACTGGGTTGAGACTTAATTCCTTTTGATTTTGTCTGGCTAAATGTTCGAGCCTTAAGAAGTGTATTCTTCCCTAAAATGGAAGACTGCAGTATCTGCAAAAATGCAAAGCTGAGAAAAATGGTAGAAACTGCAGTTTTCCCTTGTCTTACTCTTACTACTGATTTTGCAGATACTGCAAATGTGAACCCCTAAGTACTCGTGGAAAGCATTGAAGAATCATTCTGAAACTGCAGTAACTTGTGTATTAGTGTTTCACGAGCCCAATAGGTGGCATATCTCAATTTCGAAAGTTTTGCAGATACTGCCGATTTCCATTTTAGGGTAGTGCTGTGAATATTGGTCGAGAAAAGCTACGGTATGGTACCTACAGAAGTATACGTCCTCCAGAAGTTTTTGATTCGTGTGGGAATGTCCAAAGCGTGATTTTTATTTTGTCGTTTAATCATTTAAATATTTATTTGAATTTCCTGTGAAATCTGGTAAAGCGTTTAGCAGTGAAAGACGAATCTCTCTCTCTCTCTCTCTCTCTCTCTCTCTCTCTCTCTCTCTCTCTCTCTCTCTCTCTCTCTCTCTCTCTCTCTCTCAGGGCACCGGACGAGACTATTTTTATTTTTCCTCCCTCTTCATTGTCAATGCATATCGTCCAGTCCCGTGTCTCGAAATCACCACCGAGAGAATTCACTATTGTCATGTCGGTCAATTTGAACTCCGTGGGATAGCCCCGAGTGGGGCTACTATATCTCCCCGTGGAATAGCCCCCAATGGGGCTATATCTCTTCATCTCGTCCCTCGTTATTTCATACAATTTCGATGCAGAATCCTTGGTATTTTTAGTGGTTATTTGCCCGGGCTGCTGTGAATTGGGGTTGCGACCGACCGTCTGGTAGGTTCGTTTTAGTTTTCCGTTTGTGTATTAATCGATTTGAGTCGCGTTCCGTTTGTGCATTGATAAATTTGAGTCGTTTTCCGTTTGTGCATTAATACATTTGAGGCGTTTTCCGTTTGTGCATTGATAAATTTGAGTCGTTTTCCGTTTGTGCATTAATACATTTGAGGCGTTTTCAGTTTATGCACTTATAAATTTGAGTCGTTTTCCGTTTGTGAATTGATACATTTGAGGCGTTTTCCGTTTGTGCATTGATAAATTTGAGTCGTTTTCCGTTTGTGCATTAATACATTTGAGGCGTTTTCCGTTTGTGCATTGATAAATTTGAGTCGTTTTCCGTTTGTGCATTAATACATTTGAGGCGTTTTCCGTTTGTGCATTGATAAATTTGAGTCGTTTTCCGTTTGTGCATTAATCAGTTTGAGTCGTTTTCCGTTTTTGCACGTATAAATTTGAGTCGTTTTCATATTGTGCATTGATAAATTTGAGTCGTTTTCAGTTTGCGCATTGATAAATCTTAATTATTTTCCGTTTGTGCATTGATAAATTTGAGTCGTTTTTATTTTGTGTATTAATAAAGTTGAATCGTTTTCCGTTTGCGCACTGATAAATTTGAATCATTTTCCGTTTGTCCATTGATAAATTTGAATCTTTTTCCCTTTGTGTATTAGTCAATTTGAATCGTTTTCAGTTTGTTCATTAATAAATTTGAATCGTTTTCAGTATTGAGCATTGACAAATTTGAGTCGTTTTCCGTTTGTATATTAATCAGTTTGAATCGTTTTCCGTTTGTGCATTGATAAATGTGAGTAGTTTTCATTTTGTCCATTGATAAATTTGAATCGTTTTGTGTTTGTGCACTGATAAATTAGAGTCGTTTTCTGTCTGTTTATCGATAAATTAGATTCGTTTTCAGTTTGTGCATGAATAAATCTGAATCGTTTTCATCTTGTGCATTGATAAATTCCAGTCGTTTTCATTTTGTGCATTGATAAATCTTAATTATTTTCCGTTTGGGCATTAATAAATTTGAATCGTTTTCCGTTTGTGTATTAATAAATTTGAATCGGATTTATTTTGTGCATTGATAAATTTGAGTCGTTTTCCGTTTGTGCATAAATAAATTTGAATCGTTTTTGTTTGTGCATTAATAAATTTGAATCGTTTTCAGTTTGTGCATAAATAAATTTGAGTCGTTTTCCGTTTTGCATTTATAAATTTGAATCGTTTTCAGTTTGTGCATTAATAAATTTGAAGCGTTTTCCGTCTGTGCATCAATAAATTTGTTTATTCATTAATTTTTTTTTTTTTTACTTTTTACCTTTTTTCACTTTTCCTTGTTTCCTGAAGTTTTCCTTTGGGAATCGATCAACATCCCTCTTAGTTGCATTTTTCGAGTTTCTTGAATTCTGTGAAATATAAAACTTTCAAAATGCAATAAAGAATAATAATAATAATAATAATAATAATAATAATAATAATAATAATAATAATAATAGTATTATTATCTTTTAACCAATATTTTCAAGCACACGTTTATCTGCCTATTTATATTTAGTTTTCTTGTGTATTGGATAACAAGTTGACTCATCTTTTAATGTGGAATTTATACGTTCAGTTTTACCGTTTGGCGAGTTGCCAATTATATATTTCCAGACCGGTTTAATGCTCTTTGTTTCAAGAATTCAATTCTGTTTTCTTGTTCAGTCTGCATTCCTTATATAATGCTTATACCTTTTGCTTTATTGACGCTTGATAGCCAAGCTTGTGGTTTTTTTCGGCTTCTTCCTGAAAAAGGTTTGCACATGAATAATAATAATAATAATAATAATAATAATAATAATAATAATAATAATAATAATAATTTTCTGTTCTGTGGGCATGCTGATGGATATTTTACGTACCCGGCTCTGCCCTGAAATGGAAGACCGCAGTATCTGCAAAAATACAAAACTGAGAAAAATGGTAGATACTGCAGTTTTCCCTTGCCTTACTATTGATTTTGCAGGTACTGCAAATGGGACCCCCTAAGTAAAGCATTGAAGAATCGTTCTGAAACTGCAGTAACTTGTGTATCAGTATTTCACGAGCCTAATAGGTGGCATATCTCAGTTTCGAAAATTTTGCTGATGCTGCATTTTTCCAATTTAGGGCAGAGCTGGTGTCAGTCTTAGTGTTCTTGAAAAATAGTTGATCTTCATTCCCTTCTATATTTGAATTATGTGGATGGTTGCCTTCGACTAGATTCAGCTAATTTATGGAGAGACTCATACTCTCGGCTCAGTCAAGGTTCATGCCAGTTATGTATTTGAACATTTGAAAATTGCCTTGATGTTTCGTAGTCAAATTTTTCAGAAAACTGCTTCAAACCATTGTTATGCAGTTCCATTTGGGACTGTGGTGTTCTCTCTCTCTCTCTCTCTCTCTCTCTCTCTCTCTCTCTCTCTCTCTCTCTCTCTCTCTCTCTCTCTAAGATTTTAGGAACCAAAGAGTTACTTGCAAATACACGAATATGTCTGTTTTTTTTGGCAAAGAAATAAGAGATATCATAATGAATTTATGTTTGCGCTTTCAAGGGCTGCGTGCTGTATTGTTATAAGCTAAATACAGCCAGGCCATTGAGCTGCAAAATTGCTGAATAGTTCAGCCTGCTTTTATATATATATATATATATATATATATATATATATATATATATATATATATATATATATATATATATATATATCATTTGCTCTTCTTCATCTGACTTCCTTCCAGAATCCTGTCACTATTGAATCTAGATACCAGCTCTATTCCACCCACGAGAAGCTTGGTCAGCACTGACATCCCGTGAAGATCACTTTTCACAGTGGCGTTGAAATCACCGCGCGGATAACAACAACAGTAGCCAGTGAACGTTGTAGATCTCGGGTCGATCCGAATTGCAACGACTTGTTTCGTTGTATCTCGCCTCGATCAGCCGTTCATTAAGGGTCTGCATGGCGGGGCAATAAGAACTTCTGGCCTGAAATGTTCGGACAGTGGAGCTTCCATCATTCGAAATGCTCGTCGCTTGCAACGCTTAGGCTTTGAATTTTTTGGAGTGAGTGAGAATTCTACCCTTTGGAGGGCGCGTTGATTCGAATTTTTTAGTCAGTGTTGTGACAAAATGGAACTTTTAGTTGCTAAACGCATATGTTTATTTCTTAGAACTTTTTGTTTCTTAATTATGCATCGAGTCAGAATGTAGTTTGAATTATTAGGTGACTGGAAATTTTTGCTTAATAAAGATGAACCCCTTTGAAACTCAGAATTTTACAGTTAGAACTTGCCGTGTCTGTAATGTTGACTCTATAAAAGAAAACTATTGTGCCGGCTTTGTCTGTCCGTCCGCACTTATGCTGTCCGCCCTCAGATCTTAAAAACTACGGAGGCTAGAGGGCTGTAAAATGGTATGTTGATCATCCACCCTCCAATCATCAAACAGACCAAATTGCAGCCCTGTAGCCCCAGTAGTTTTTATTTTATTTAAGGTTAAAGTTAGCCATAATCGTGCGTCTGTCAACGATATGAGACAGGCCACCACCGGGCCGTGGCTGAAAGCTTCATGGGCCGCGGCTCATACAGCATTATACCGAGACCACCTAAAGATAGATTTATTTTCGGTGGCCTTGATTATACGCAGTACAGAAAACTCGATTGCGCCGAAGAAACTTCGGCGCATTTTTTGTAACTGATTTATTTTCCATCTTCACTCTCAGTTGCTTATGAACATTTCGTCTTTGCTCTTATAAAGGCAGTTTGTCACATCACGTTGATAATCTCTTGACAATTTCTTTTTACTGGAGAAAATATTTACAACTTTTTAACATGAAGTGGGGCGCACAATTTTCTAGCAGTGTAGAACTCTTTAAATATATTGATTTTCATATGGGTAGAACTACATAATTGTTTGGTCAGTGTCTTTTTTTTGAAATTGAGGAAGGTCTCTCTACACTTAAAATAATATATATATATATATATATATATATATATATATATATATATATATATATATATATATATATATATATATACATATATACATATACACACACATATAGAACTTGAAATTGTAGAATAAACTACGAAAGTACTTGTTCAAAGTCCCTGTTTTCACTCACCTTCCGACGTGGACTTAGTGATATTCTCAAGCACGTGTTCCTTCGTGCTGTAAAACTCGATTGCTCCAGCTCCAAGTCTTCCAACTGGAGGCTGAAAGAATTTGAGTCACTGAAAAGAATCTGTAATTTGGAAGGCTTTGGAGGAAAGAGGAGAAAGTGAGACTGAAAGCGTGCTGGGTAGACAAGTGAAACGGCTGTTGGAACGACGGCCATTATTTTATTAATATTCAGGAAGCGCGATTGCGTGCGAGATAAAAGTGAGTGATGTCGTGCGTGTAGGGGGAACGACACGCTGTTAATGAGCTTTGTGAGTAGGTGTGTGGGTGTGTGAAGCGGTTGATTTTCTGTGGTGGAAGGTTTGGTCTCTGACGAGAGCTTATCCCGGCTGATTCTGTGGTGGAACTTTTGGTGGTCTCCGTACGAGAGTTGATCCTTATTCATTAGCCGAAGATGTATAAATAGTCCTTACGCACGCACGCGCGTGCGCAGACACGACCGTGCAAATTTAAGCGGATTCACTTAGCTCAGGACTTCACAACACAAAGATTAAATATACTGATGTTTTAGAGATTTTTCTCACCTTAAAACATAAGCAAGGCCACTTCAGAATCATTTAGAAGAAATTTCACCTTAGGGGGGTAGTACCGTCAGTGCACCTCATGCGGTGCACTGTAGGCATTACTTAAGGTTCTTTGCAGAGTGCCTTCGGACTATAGCTGCAACCCCTTTCGTTCCTTTTACTGTACCTCTTTCGTACCATCTTTCTTCCATCTTACTCTCCCACTTTCCCACCCTCTCCTGACACTTGATTCATAGTGCAACTGCTTTAAGGTTTTCCTCCCGTTACACCTTTCAGAATCTACTGTCAATTTCCGTTTCAGCGCTGAATGACCTCATTGGTCCCAATGCGTGGCTTGTAGCCTAAATTCTGTATTCAGTTCAATTCATTTAGAAGAAATTTTGGTCATTCGAAGCACTCGTTTAAAAAAAAAAAGTATCGCATTCTTGAAGAATCTTCTTTGCAAGAGGAAGAACAGAGAGAGAGAGAGAGAGAGAGAGAGAGAGAGAGAGAGAGAGAGAGAGAGAGAGAGAGAGAGCTCAGGAGCCGCCGAAGAGGAGGAGAAGAAGAAGAAGAAGAATCAGGGAATGTAAACAACGGAGTTAGTTCTAACACCCGGCAGATAATCACCGCCGATGTCTTCAATATTTAGCAGATTTCTTGAATGGTGCAACGGTGTTTGTCTTGTAGTACAACAACGTCTTCTCAAGACACGTTTTTATCTTCGACCTTAAAAGGGGGCCATGAAACCAGATGCAGAGAGAGGAGGAGGAGGGAGGGAGGGAGGGGGATCGGGGTGGCGGAGGGGGATGCACGCCCACTCCTTGTATCCATACTCTGACACCTCATGTACTGCCCCTCGCTCTCCCACACACACACACACACACACACACACACACACACACACACACACACACACACACACACACGTCTCCACTTACTCTCCAGTCTGAGAAGGGGAAATGGAGACAGCGGATAAAGCAGAATTATTAGTTGATGCTGGATCCGTTCGTCCGTTCTTTTGCTCGGTTGCTGATGGAAGCGAAGAGAGAAATAAACGCGAAGAGGAAGGAACATAATGGACGATAAGCCTGCTTCTTGAAGAAAGGAAGATTGTCGGCATCGCGGAAACAGAAGCGTGGAGAGATTTCCGAAGCTGGTCAGCAAAGAGAAATAAACAGTTGACTTGGTCTCTTGAGTAAATGCAGGATGTCTTGGCCTGTATAGGGTAACAGGACTCCCTGTTTTTTAGTTTTCTGTAAAAGGCAAATATAGTGCCGGCTTTGTCTGTCAGGCCGCACTTTTTCTGTCCGCCTCAGATCTTAAACACTACTAAGGCTAGAGGGCTGCAAATTGGGATGTTGATCATTCACCCTCCAATCATCAAACATACCAAATTGCAACCCTCTAGCCTCGTCAGTAGTTTTGATTTTATTTAAGGTTAAAGTTAGCCATAATCATGCTTCTGACAAGGATATAGGCCAGGCCACGACCGGGCCGTGGTTAAAGTTTCATATGCCGCGGCTCACACAGCATTATACCGCGACCACCGAGAGATAGATCTGTTTTCGGTGGCCTTGATTATACGATGTAGTGGTTGTACAGAAAACTCGATTGCACCGAAGAAACTTTGGCCCATTTTTTACTTTTTTTTTTATCTCTTGCTGATTGTTATGTAGGAAATGTTCTCCATCGTGAATTCCAGTTTTTTTTTTTTTATGCCTTTGAGAAACTTGACAATATCTTTCCATCTATTAAGAAATGCCCTGTGAATGTGAAATTTAATGGCCGTCGCAATGGTTGTCTGTTGTATTGAAATTTAAAACCAGTTTTCTTTTTCTTTTCTGCCTCCTCACGCCAAGCCTGTTGAAACGATGACGACAAGTTGAGAGAGAGAGAGAGAGAGAGAGAGAGAGAGAGAGAGAGAGAGAGAGAGAGAGAGAGAGAGAGAGAGGAGGAATGGAAATGGGGTTAAGATGGCAATAATGCTAAGAAATGTGTATGACAGTAAGATGGAGCGAGTAGTCTTTATTAAGAAAGGAAAAAATCTCAAAATACTCTGAATTACAGTGAAACATTATATAAACATTATATACATAATATTATATATATAATATGTATGTATGTGTATGCGTGTTTGTATGTTTTGTAGAATCTACTGGTCTCTCTTCCCCCATATATACATACACGTGTGTGTGTGTGTGTGTGTATATATATATATATATATATATATATATATATATATATATATATATATATATATATATATATATATATATATATATATATATATATATATATATATAATTTATATATATATACACGTGTGTGTGTATGTATGTATTTATGCATTTGTATACATACACACACACACACACATACAGAGAGAGAGAGAGAGAGAGAGAGATCCATCGCCTTTGGATTTACGGAACGCAAAGGGGAAAGAGAAACTTGAATTGTCACATGTCAGGTGTTGGATTCTTCCTTTGTTATCACCCTCCTCTCCCTCATAACCCATTCCCCCTTCAAATCCCCCTACGTGACCATCATCCCCCTCCTTCCCCCTCCCCCCCTCCATACTCCTCCCCATCCAATCCTACCCCCTCTTACGCTCTCGGGAAGAATGAATTGCATACTAATGTTAAAAGAACCGCCTGCCGGATCTAGCCTAGATGTGGACATTCTTTGGATCGGGGAGATGTTTGTGTGTGCGTGTGTGTGTGTTTGTGTGTTTGCATGCGTGTGTGTGTGTGCGTCTTATTCCGGATGTGCGTAGTTATTATTTATGTTGGTTTTATTGCGGCGTGGGTATTTATGATGGCTGACTGGGATACAATAAGGGAGCTTCGATTCCGGGTATGTTTTTTTTTTTTATTGCACAAGATAATTCATCGGTTCGTTGGTATTTGTGATGACGGAAGAAGGTTGGATGATTTCATATACATATATATCTATATGTATGTGTTTTTTTTATTATATTATATATTATGTTATATATATATTATTCAGGACAAACCCCTATTCATATGGAACAAGCCTTCGGGGGTCATTGACTTGAAATTCATGCTTTCAAAGAATGTGGTGTTCATTTTAAATAAATTACGGAAGATAACGGGAAATACAGAAAGAAGAGATCTATTATTAGAAAAAGAAGTAAATTAATAAATTAGCAAATAAATAGGTAAATATGTATATATTTGTTATATTACACGTGGTAGTTAGACTAAAACAGTCTACGGGAAATAGACTTCACTTTTAGACTTGCCTTCGTCTAACTTGGAGCCAGCCTCACTCATCACTGACCCGTATATGAGTACCCCTGTCTCTCTCTCTCTCTCTCTCTCTCTCTCTCTCTCTCTCTCTCTCTCTCTCTCTCTCTCTCTCTCTCTCTCTCTCTCTATATATATATATATATATACATATATATATATATATATATAAACATACTTACGCACAAAGAAGAGTTTCTCGTTATTTGATGTTTTGGTGTCCATTCATGATTGTTAAGTATGTTGTAATAATTATGTATATTTTAATATTCAAGTTGTCATCATTTTTAATGAATATATATATATATATATATATATATATATATATATATATATATATATATATATATATACATATATATATATATATATATATATATATATATATATATATATATATATATATATATATATATTTTGAGGCCTATGTTCAGATAACGATTTCTGATATACAGTTTTGTTTATTTAGAAATTTCTGTTGCCTGTCAGTGCGATCACTAAAATCAATGAAAATAAGTTTCTTACAGTTTTACAGTAGCTCTGAAGGAGTTAAAAATATTAGCAGATATTTCTCACCGAACGTTATCAGAAGATATGTAGGGCATTACCTAGGTCATAGATTCTAGGACAGTGATTCTCAAACTGGGTGCCGTGGCACTCTGGGCTGCCGCAAGATTGTCATGAATTTTGTCTTGGGTAAATCATCTCAGTGAACATTTGTGAAAAAAAAAATAAAAGTTTGTAGAAGTCTTCATATAATTATTATCATTGTGTCTACTCTATTATATTAATATATATAATTTAATTTATATATATATATATATATATATATATATATATATATATATATATATATATATATATATATGCTTAAAGGTGATTATCATGTCTTTTTTTTTAGTCTGCATCCATAACACTTTAGTTTATCTAATTCTTCTGGTATGCTCTTTGTTTGTACAGCATATTTCTGCATGTACCGGGTGCTGATTTTGTTTTGAGCATGGATAATCGTTTTATTCATTAAATAAGAAGTTAATTCATGCGATATGGTGGTATGGTGAAGAAGGGATGCCACGGTAACGATTACATTTGTTAGGGTGCCATCACTACAAAAAAGATGGAGAACCACTTTATTAGAAGATTCACACCATTGATTCGATTCGTAACTAATGTTTGATTTCTTGCACAAGTACTAAGATTAGTGCCCCTTCTTCTGTCTGTAGTGCCCTGGGATGTTTACCAGAAGACGTGGACTGTGTCCTGGCCATTTCTTTTTGTTCTCGTTACAGTAGAATGGCGAAATGGGACTTGAATTTTTCAAGGAGCATGATAACGTACACCAGAATGTCAAGCCCCTGTGTGTCAAGTTGTATTCGACCTATCAGACCGGTTAATGGTAATTTGAGTCGTTCTTGACACAAGGTCTGTCTCTTAGCCATGGTCTTATAAACTGTCCGTTTTATGTCCAGTTTAAAAGTGCTTCTCGTTAAGCAATTTCGTAGGGGCGAAGTGCCGTCAGTGCACCTCATGCGGTGCACTGTAGGCATTACTTAAGGTTCTTTGCAGCGTCCCTTCGGCCCCTAGCTGCAACCCCTTTCATTTCCTTTACTGTACCTCCGTTCAGATTCTCTTTCCTTCAGTCATACTCCCTACCCTCTCCTAACAATCGTTTCGTATTGCAACTGCGAGGTTATCCTCCTGTTACACCTTCCAAGCAACCTGCTCTCAATTTCCTCTCCAGCGCTGAATGACATCATAGGTCCCAGTGCTTGGCCTTTGGCCTAAACTCCGTATTCCATTCCATTCCAAAAGCAAGATCAGTTTGCTTTAGAAATTACTAAGAAAGACATTTAAAGGTGAGTTTAGCGAGGGGAAACCTCTAGAGACGACAGCTTTGATTCCCTGATCGGCTAAGACTGCGGATGGTTGATTGATTGGGATTTTCATCTTGCGTTTTATTTCATTAGAGATTTAAAGGCAGTTTATTTTCTCAACGTTTCTTTTGGTTGATTTTGGTGTGCATGTTTAGTGGTCACTAAACGCCAGCCATTATACGCCATCCAGGGTCCTTGTAGCTTCTCTCTCTCTCTCTCTCTCTCTCTCTCTCTCTCTCTCTCTCTCTCTCTCTCTCTCTCTCTCTCTCTCTCTCTCTCTCTGTGTGTGTATGTGTGTATGTATGTGTATGTATATATATATATATATATATATATATATATATATATATATATATATATATATATATATATATATATATATATATATATATACATACATATTTATATATATATAAGAATGATATAAAGAGTAGATTTTTTTACTGTGTCTTTATGCAACATGAACATTTTTATAATGTGCATGGTAACCTAACGCATGTATGTACGCATATACGTGTCAAAGATTTTATAAGCGTACCTTTAAGAGTAATATGTATCCTTTGCACCATGGCCGTAAAATTTGTTAAGTATTATTTTGAAAATTTCAAATATTTTATAAGGAAAAATATCGATTCTAGAGTGATAGCCGGATCTTTTACTAAGTGGAAAGATTCTCTCTCTCTCTCTCTCTCTCTCTCTCTCTCTCTCTCTCTCTCTCTCTCTCTCTCTCTCTCTCTCTCAGTGTAAAGAAAACTTGAGTACATTGCCTCATTACAATTTAAAAGTTACATTATAATGTGTTTCTGTGTATTTATAAAAAAAAAAGCGTGTAGTTTCTGTATGTGTATAAAAAAAGGCTTTGATTTCATTCTGCATCAAAGGTGGTACAATTTGTAAGTGTATGTGTATATATGCGTAGATACGTAGAGAGTTTAGGTGTGTGTGAAGCACTTGAGATTTGATGTGCATTTGATTGTATCATTTATTTATTTATTTTATGTTTTAACTCATTCGTCAGCTTCTCTTTTGATAAATCAGTCTGCTGATTTCTTCCCGAGTCGTCCCGCTATCTGATGAGTTGTCACGGCGGGAGGTTGTAGCGGACTTGCCTCTCAAGTACCAATATTTATTGTCTACTGGGATGCTTGTAATTGTGAAGCAGTTATTTATATATATATATATATATATATATATATATATATATATATATATATATATATATATATATATATATATATATATATATACTGTACATACATACATACATACAGTATGTATGTACGTATTAAATTATTCTTGTAGAGAGTGTTGAGTATATTACATTTCTTATGTGTTAGGTTAACATATCTGCTGATTTTTCTTTCTTCGAATAATGTAGTTTGAGATGTTTGTTGAATATTTATTCTTCTGTGCGTGTGTGTGTGTGTGTGTGTGTGTGTGTGTGTGTGTGTGTGTGTGGGAGAGAGAGAGAGTGAGAGAGATTATTATTATTATTATTATTATTATTATTATTATTATTATTATTATTATTATTATTATTCAGAAGATGAACCCCATTCATGTGGAACAAGCCCACCACAGGGGCCATTGACTTGAATTTCAAGCTTCCAAAGAATATTATGGTGTTCATTAGGAAGAAGTAACATTGAGAGAGAGAGAGAGAGAGAGAGAGAGAGAGAGAGAGAGAGAGAGAGAGAGAGAGAGAGAGGGATTGTAAATCGCAGCCAGGAGTCTAATCATCGGCTGAGCTGAGAGGAGAAGTGTTGATGATATAAGATAGACGGAATAGAATCCGTGATGGCGGTTCCCGAAGAGATTAAAAACACGGAATAGTCCTCTTGTATATCAAGTGGGTGGACAGGAGGAGGAAGACGTATATATATCCAAAGGGGGAAGAAAGAAATTGAGTGGGAAGGTGTGAGGTAGAAGGAGGAGGATGAGAAACAACGAAAAGATTAAGAAGATGGTCCCCGTAGAGGGACAGTGCCGTCAGTGCTCCTCATGCGGTGCACTGTAGGCATTACTTAAGGTTCTTTGCAGCGTGCCTTCCTTAGGCCCCTAGCTGCAACCCCTTTCATTTCTTTCACTGTACCTCCTTTCATATTCTCTTTCTTCCATCTTACTTTCCTCAACCCTCTCCTAACAGTTGATTCATAGTGCAACTGCTTTGAGGTTTTCCTCCTGTTACGCCTTTCAAACCTTCTCCTGTCAATTTCCGTTTCAGCGCTGAATGACCTCATAGGTCCCAGGGCTTGGCCTTTGGCCTAAATTCTATATTCAATTCAGTTCAGTTTAATTTATGTTTCTTGACAGCCGTGCTTTGGAATTCTCTACTAGCTTTTGGTTTCTCTCTTTTTAAGAAGATGGTGTTCCTTCCTCCGTCATTTTCCTTGTTCCTTGTTATTTCTCTCGTCAGCCGTGCTTTGGAATTCTCTACTGGGTTTTGTGTTCTATCATTTTAAGAAACTGGTGTTCCTTCCTCCGTTATTTTCCGCCTTAAGATGCCCATTCCGTCGATCTCCTTGGAAAAAAATTGCTTTTAGATTTTATTTGTCCGTTGGAGCTCAAAGAACCTTGCTTGTTTATTATTATTTTTTTTTATTGCGGGAATACCCGAGATTATTTCTGCCAATTGAAAACTGTTTGACAGCTGAGCAAATTCATCTTGACATACTGGTATCAGTGATCGGTTCTCCATTAAATTCAGTGCAATCTGGTGTTCACGTTTCCATCATGTATAGATTTTTTAGTTCTTGGTGTGTTGATAATTGTGTTCGTGTTAATGTGAAGTTTTTAAAAAATCGACCCAAGAAAATAACCGGAATTTTTTTTTTTTATGTTCTGTCATTGACCTCTTGTCAATAAATTCAGTCATTTTAGTTTTCTGAAAAGAAAACTATTGTGCCGGCTTTGTCTGTCCGTCCGTACTTTTTCCTGTCTGCACTTTTTCTGTCCGCCTTCAGATCTTAAAAACTACCGAGGCTAGAGGGCTGCAAATTGGTATGTTGATCATCCACCTTCCAGTCATCCAACATACCGAATTGCAGCCCTCTAGCCTCTGTAGTTCTTATTTGATTTAAGGTAAGTTTAGCCATAATCCTGCTTCTGGCAACGCAACAACACAGGCCACCACGGCCTGCTGAGAGTTTCATGGGTCGCGGCTCATACAGCATTATACTACCGAAACCACCGAAAAGTAGATATGTTTTCTGTGGCCTTGACAATACGCTGTACATAAAACTCGATTGCGCCGAAGAAACTTCGGCGCATTTTTTACTTGTTTATGCTAGTTGTGTGGCATCATATCAATGTTTCATTTCTTTTAATTGATAATTATTTGATAGTTAACTATGTGGTTTTTACGTTTTACATCATTTCCAAGTATTTTTTTTATTTTTTTATTTTCTTTTTCGTCACTTAGAGCTTTTGTACGGAAGGTCGTGAGTTTGGTTAGCAGTACCCTATTGCCTTTTCAGAACAGTGCGTTCGTCTTATGAACAGTGATAATCAAAGTGGTAATGGACGCGCTAGCGTTTAGCACCGAGGCTTTCCGCGGAGCAGGGGCGGCCGATTCACATCAATTATCATTTTGTTGGGAGAGATCCGGCGTGGAGAGCTTTGCGTAACGAAGCGTGAAGGATAAAGCTCCCTATTTCCCTTAGTTAGTTGTAGAATTGGCTCCTGGAGAAAGAGACGCGTCGTCAGCTACTATAATCCCCGCCGCCGGAAGATTAGCCATTAGCATGGAGCGCGCGCGCGCGCACCTCCATCACTGTTATTGGAAGGAGGGTCGTTGGGATGACAGATTCTTGAGAAACAGTTACTCTGCGGGCTCTTCATCAATCTGTAGGAAGGCGCATACCGGCTTGGCATAACAAGAATGTCTTGAGACCTGGAGGCCATTCGCGAGTCACTCTTCTTGGGCCCAGCTAGCGCTGGCTCGCTCTCTCTCTCTCTCTCTCTCTCTCTCTCTCTCTCTCTCTCTCTCTCTCTCTCTCTCTCTCTCTCTGGTTCTTGTGGATTACTTATATCACATGAAATTTTTTAAATTGTTTATGACTATCTTTCTCACGTATGTGTGTGTGTGTGTGTTCTAGAAATTCTCTCTCTCTCTCTCTCTCTCTCTCTCTCTCTCTCTCTCTCTCTCTCTCTCTCTCTCTCTCTCTCTCTTATGGATTACGGATATCAAATGAAATTCTTTTAACTAGTCATGATTATCGTTCTCACGTGTGTGTGTGTGTGTGTTCCAGAAATTCTCTCTCTCTCTCTCTCTCTCTCTCTCTCTCTCTCTCTCTCTCTCTCTCTCTCTCTCTCTCTCTCTCTCTCTCTTATGGATTACGGATATCAAATGAAATTCTTTTAACTATTAATGATTATCGTTCTCACGTGTGTGTGTGTATGTGTTTTCCAGAAATTCTCCTCTCTCTCTCTCTCTCTCTC
>NC_089748.1:40096097-40201097 GCF_040412425.1 Macrobrachium rosenbergii
AACATTAACCTTAAATTAAATAAAAACAACTGGGGTTTGAGGGCTGTAATTTGGTATGTTTGATGTTTGGAGGGTGGATGATCAACATACCAATTTGCAGCCCTCTGGCCTCAGTAGTTTTTTAAGATCGTGACTCGTATGAAAATTAAGATCGAATTGTACTTTATCTCATAAATGATCAGATGAAAGGACAAGAGACCAACAGGTAAACTCAGCTTCATAACGATTGAAAGGTGAATTTTATGAAGGATAATTTCTATAGGAATCACATGTTTGGAGTGTGGATCTTATAACATGTTAATGTTAACATAGACACAATTATAGGAGCTTGGTTGTAGTGGTATTTATGCTCAGTCCTGTCCAGCCCAACTCGTAACACTGACAAGTCAGCAGTCTTTAGTGTTGAGCCGGAGACATTTCTTTTTCTCTTCCGTCGTGCTTTTGAAGTCTTCCATCTCTGTGATTCCTATAATCTTCCAGATTTCAAGAGATGGGTTAGGACCCAATTTCAATCCCTTTTTCTTTATTTTCTCAAAGGGTCTGGAGACGTAGTTAGCTCGTCCATTCGGAATTTTATTCCTGACTTGGTGATATTCCGTTGAAAGGAAGTTAGTAGACTGTGATACTAGACACATATCGAGTATGGGACTAAGGATTCTCTCTCTCTCTCTCTCTCTCTCTCTCTCTCTCTCTCTCTCTCTCTCTCTCTCTCAGAAGAAGAAGAAGATGATGATGATTGATGATCTGGAACCATAGGCCGAGTGTATTCCTCAAGATCATAGAACCCATTCAAGAAAAATTTTGATTTCAGCAGAAAAATGGCTCGTAACTTTTGATACGGAAATCTTTCTGGGGAAACGGAGAATGAAGTAACACACCTACATTTCTTCCTGGCGTCCGGATGGTCAGTGTAGATGCCTTAACCGAGCACAATATGCAAATTACCAGTGGGATGAATTGTGAAAGTTATTCTGCTCTGGTATGCAAGGTCGCCTTAACACCAGCATTCATGTGGTGGAGGAGTAGGAGGTGTTTGGTTCTGTTTCAGCTGATTTGCTGACTTTCTTGAGAGAGAGAGAGAGAGAGAGAGAGAGAGAGAGGAGGTGGAAGGAGGAGGGGTATGGTACTAGTATGAGGTAGAAGCATTTAGATTTTGTCAGCTGATTTGCGTGTTACAGGGAGACGAAGAGAATATATCTGAGGCGTTCAGTTGAGAGAGAGAGAGAGAGAGAGAGAGAGAGAGAGAGAGAGAGAGAGAGAGAGAGAGAGAGTCAACGGGAAGTGGTGTTGTACCATGACTAGGTCGCTGGATATCTTGGATAAGCTTGTGGGCCTTATAAAACCCGGGAGAGGGTACACAGCGAAGCGGCCACTTTCTAACGCGACTATGCCACCCGTCATAACTTTATATCCTGATCGTAAAGTATTTCTCTCTCTCTCTCTCTCTCTCTCTCTCTCTCTCTCTCTCTCTCTCTCTCTCTCTCTCTCTCTCTCTCTTCTCTTGCTCTCTCTGTCTCTTTCAATGACTCTCTCCTTCCCCGTGAACTCATATCTGGAAGCGAGCTGCTGCATTAGGCATATGTTTATGGGTTAAGGTTGATCCAGGGAGAAAGTATAACCGAATTGACGTGACATTTTGAGGGTCATCCATCCGCATGGGTGTGGCAGATCAGATGGATGAAGTTAGCAAAGAAGTTGCTGATACGGTCCTATTTTTACGTGAGATTTCCTCTTACGAACCTCCGATCAAAGAGAAGATTCAGCGTTCAATCCGGTTTCATTGACAAAACAGGTGCTTTCTCTCTCTCTCTCTCTCTCTCTCTCTCTCTCTCTCTCTCTCTCTGTGTGTGTGTGTGAACATTTTTCTTATTCCTTCTCTGGCCTCTGCAGTTTCACCGTACATCTGGTATCTTTTGAAAAACCTGTTAACTGGTGTAGGCACTAGAAGGAAAACCCTTGGCGTGTGTCTTTAGTCAATTTATGGAATGTATATAACTTTTTTTAAGGTAATCTGTCGAGTGCTACGAATGTTTTGAAGAATATGAACGGTGCGAATCTTTATTAGAAAGGTTGTCAAGTTCCATTGCTTTCGGAGTGTTTAGCCTATTTCCCAGAAACCTCTTGATTCCGATTTTTATGGAACATGCTGACTGTAGACTTTGTGAACAGATAACATTTAGGTTACAGGTTTTGCAGTTAAATGGAGAATTTATTTTTTCGTCAGACTAAAAGTCAATTTTTTCCTGGGCAGTAACACGCGGACTCACACACACACAAGCAACAGCTGTAGGTTGTTAAAGATGAAAACTACCCTAAAATAAAAAAACAGTATCTGCAAAATTTCCGAAATTGAAATATGCCACCTACTGGGCTCGTGAAACACAAAATACACAAGTTGCTGCAGTTTCAGAATGATTCTTCAATGCTTTCAACGAGTATTTAGGAGGTCCCATTTGCAGTATCTGCAAAATCAGTTGTAAGGCAAGGGAAAACTGCAGTATCTACTATTTTTCTCAGTTTTGCATTTTTGCAGATACTCCAGTCTTCCATTTTAGGGCAGAAAAGAGAGTCCACTAACAAATACATAGCCTAAACCTGTATTGATGGGTAATCTCACCTCGCACTTTGGTTAGCACAGATGATTGGAGTATCTGTGGTACTATTTGTGGTTGCTGGGTCTTTTCAGGGGCCCCATTTAGTTTTCGTACTAAATGTAACCTGTGTTCTCAGACCTTGAGCTTTTGCTTTCTGTAATTTTATGCTCAATTTTTAGCTTTTACTTATTTTTATATACGGATTAGTTAGTTTGCTTGTGCCAGTAATATATATATATATATATATATATATATATATAGGCCTATGTTTATTATGTGAATGACAATAATGATAGTTCGATCTTAAGACACGAAATGAAGTTTTGGCTCTCCTTGCAATTTTATATCACGATACATGAAACTTCTTGTAAGCAAGATTAATATTTCGCTGGCGCGAAGATGATTCTATTGTTATTTTTTCTTGCCACTAAATAATGTTCATAAATTTTGAGTCACCAGTCCTGCTGATGAATCTAATCCTTTTTCTATTTTATTGTGCTGTGTTGTTATGTCGATTGAACGTGTACTCTGTTGCCATATTAGAATGGAAATTACTTAAGAGAAGGTTTACTTGTAGCATTCATGGTTCACAAGCGTGGTACCCCAGATTCAAACTCCAGGAATTGAACGATGTTGGCGCCTTACCCTGAAGCCCAATATATCTCTGTTGTTGACCTAGGGGGGTGTCCACACTAAGATAAAGCACGTCACAAACACACGTTGGCAACTTATGGCACACTGATCACAAACATGTTGATGAATACAAGGTAACGACTTAATGGTAGTTTTAACCAGTGCGTCCTACTTCTGTCCAGCGTTTGCCAAAGGTTCGTTGGCTCGTTTTCAACTTGTTTGTGACATGTATGAGATAAATTGCCGACTTCTGGTTATTGAATGTTTCACTATAGTATGGATTAACCCTAAGAGGTGAGATAGGCATACCTGGTTGTCAGTTATCTGTTGTGGATCACAGCTGAGGTTCGAGAGTACAAAAAAAAAATCAGATGTGACTAATTATTGAAATCTTTTCTGACAAAAATAATCGGAAACGTTATATAAAACATTTTGTTTTAAATCTTTCAAATATTCCCAGATACTCGTTGACAAGAATAGCTTTTAATCAAACACTAATATACAGTGTTTGAAAACTCTTCCCCAAAGATAGCTACGGAATGTTTTAATTTAAAATGGTTTTAATATTGTCAATCAGTTTTGGTTACCAGTCTGCATATGATATTTATTTTTCCTTTTAATATTGTAAGTCTTCATATATTGAACTGAGGTGGACATTTCTAATAAAGTCTTCCGAAAATTTCGTCCAAAAGAGATATTTTTAAGATTGTGATGTTTACTGTTAAGATAGGTCTAAAGTGGTCTGCACATAATTTCGTTTAGCGGTGTAATAATTGTTGTTATATCTTTGGTATGAGTCTAAGCAATAAAGCAACCATAATTGCACCATTTTCATAATAGAGTAAAATTGATAATTGTATTTTTAAGGAACATCCATGCTCGCTCAGCCTATTAGAACACGCACGTACTTAATCCGTTCGTCCGTCTTTTGTTTCAGACGTGAGTGAGGGTGGGTGTGAGGACGGTGACAGTGAGGGCGTGGGCGAGGCTCCCCCTGTCTGCCACACCCCCAGCGACCCTCCACCTCCGCCACCCTTCAGCCCGCCCCCGCCACGCCCACAAGCCATGGAGGGTCATGCCGCGTCTGCCACGAAGCTCGGCCGCATGTCCCCCTCCGTGTACGTAGGCGGCGGCGGTACCTTAGGCCGGGTCAGTCCGGGCCACGACCTGGGCTACCACACCCTCGTCACCAGACAGACGCCCACGCCCACGAGAGACCGGAACACGCCGACGAGAGACCGCACGACGCCCTCGCCCTGGTCGGACGTGAGAGCCTCGCCGTTTCCCGCCCTCGATCTCTCCGCCCTCTCGTCTTGTCCCCGGTCGTCGCCGAGACCGCAGCTTCCGCAGGTACCTCCACAGCAGCAGCAGCAGCAGCAGCAACAACAACAGCAGCAGCAGCAACAGCAGCAGCAGCAGCAGACGACGCCGCAGCAACAGCACCAACAGCAGCAGTCCATCGAGACGACGGACCAGCTGCTGGCGACGTACAAGGGGAAGCGGTTGGCGAGGTCCTCGCCCTTCGATAAGCTGAGCGACGAGCTAGTCGTAAGGATACTGTCGTTTCTGCCGACGAACGCCGTGTGTCAGTGCGCCAGGGTGTGCAGGAGATGGTACGTCTTGGCGTGGGATCCCAGACTGTGGTCCACTATCTCCCTAGCTAGTGACGGGATCCACGCCGACAGGGCCATCAAGCAGATCACGAGGCTGTTGGCGAGAGATTCGGGCGGCTGTGTCCACGTCGAGAAGGTAAGGAAGAAGAAAGAAAGGAAGTGACCTCCTTCATTCCTCCATTTCCTTCCTTGTTCTTTGGAAGCTTGGATGTCAAGTCATATCTTCTGAATAATAATAATTATAATAATAATTTCCAAGAGGTTTGGTCATAATCACTTAGAATTATTTGTCTATTTGTGATTTATCTCATATTGTAACTTCGACTTGCTCTTTTCAAGACATTTGATATTAATAATTTTATGAAAATTTCACTGCAGCTGTTTGTGCTGTTTGATGAAAGTCATGAAGTTCATAACAAAAACATATGCAAGTGCAGCTAATTCTCTATGAAGTATTGCTGTTTGACATAGTCATACAAGTGCAACCAATTCTCTAGAGTATTGCTGTTTTACATAGTCATACAAGTGCAGCTAATTCTCTAAAGTATTGCTGTTTTACATAGTCATACGAATGCAACTAATTCTCTAAAGTATTGCTGTTTGACCTAATCTTACAAGTGCAACTAATTCTCAAAAGTATTGCTGTTTGACCTAATCTTACAAGTGCAACTAATTCTCTAAAGTATTGCTGTTTTACATAGTCATGCAAGTGCAACTAATTCTCTAAAGTATTGCTGTTTGACATAATCATACAAGTGCAACTAATTCTCTAAAGTATTGCTATTTTACAGTCTTACAAATGCAACTAATTCTGTAAAGTATTACTATTGTACATAGTCATACAAGTGCAGCTAATTCTCTCAAGTATTGCTGTTTGACATAGTCATACAAGTGCAATTAATTCTCTAAAGTATTGCGTTTTACATAGCCATACAAGTGCAACTAATTCTCTAAAGTATTGCTTATTACATAGTCATACAAGTGCAACTAATTCTCTAAAGTATTGTTTTTTACATATTCATACAAGTGCAACTAATTCTCTAAAGTATTGCTGTTTTACATAGTCTTACAAGTGCAGCTAATTCTCTCAAGTATTGCTGTTGTACATAGTCATACAATGCAACTAATTCTCTAAAGTTTTGCTGTTTGACACAGTCATACAAGTGCAACTAATTCTCCAAAGTATTGCTGTTTGACATAGTCATACAAGTGCAACTAATTCTCTAAAGTATTGTTGTTTTACATAGTCATACAAGTGCAGCTAATTCCCTAAAATATTGCTGTTTTACATAGTCATACAAGTGCAGCTAATTCTATCAAGTAATGCTGTTGTACATAGTCAGACAAGTGCAACTAATTCTCTAAAGTATTGTTGTTTTACAGGCATACAAGCACAACTAATTCCCTAAAGTATTGCTGTTTTACATAGTCATACAAGTGCAGCTAATTCTCTCAAGTATTGATGTTGTACATAGTCAGACAAGTGCAACTAATTCTCTGAAGTATTGCTGTTTTACATAGTCATACAAGTGCAACTAATTCCCTAAAGTATTGTTGTTTTACATAGTCATACAAGTGCAACTAGTTATGTAAAGTTTTGCTCTTTCACATAGTTATAAGTATTGCAATTTAATGTGACGAGGGTACACACGTAAATACTACAGCTCTTATTTTTATATGGTGGTAATGTATAACTTCCACCATTAAATGCCCAATATTCACCATGCTTGTTTAGCACGCTTTCAGTAACGCTGTAATATAAAAGAGGATTAGTTTTTGTGTACAGTATTAAATACGACGTTTGTAAACACAAATATGCAATAAGTGTAGACTACATTACATGTATTTTTAATTAGTTTTTTTCGTTATTTCATACGTAAGATTGAATCTTTTTTTGAAAAGGCAGTTGAATTTTAATTTCGGAGAACTAACGAAACGAATTTGCAAGTTAACGGAGTTCAAGAAGGATATATTTACAAGGTGAATATTTCTGTTTCCTCAGAAGTCACGGTACGTCCATATCGCATAAAAAAAATAACGATGTGCTAGTTACTAAACATGGCGGAAGCTCCTTGAGACGCCATATTTAGTACTAGCCCCTCGGTTTAGATAACAAGCCACAGTAGCACCAAAATGACTTTTGCCATTCTTTAACAATTACATTTTGTCACCCTCTCCCGTAGGTGATCCTCAACAGCTGTTCGAGGCTAACAGACAGAGGCCTTTCGCTGATAGGTCGTCGATGTCCCGAGTTACGCCATCTGGAAATCAAAGGCTGTATCAATGTCACCAATATTGGCATTTTCGAACTTGTCACACAGTGTGTCAATCTGGAACATCTTGATGTCACGGGTAGGTCTAAAGAGAGAGAAAGAGAGCATTCCTTTACCTTTGCTGCAAAAATTTTAGGATAACTTGCAGTTCAAAGCACCATTGAAGATACAACATATTCTTTTCTTTAAAGCACTGGTGTAGTATCATTGCAAAACCCATCTTTGTAGTTGATTTCCTTGGCATAAAGTCCAACTCATAGTAGCGATTTTAATCATTCTTCTCAACCTTTCCCCGAGTACTTGCTCTAACCTCATCTTCAGATATCTTCAGTAATTTTTCTTTAGTATGTGTCAGCAATTTTATATCTCTGTATCTGTCAGTACAGTGTGGTTAAGCACCTTTCCTTGTGTATATTATTGTTGCACAAATCTTTTCACACTGATGGTTCCACTCTTCCTCTACAGTGTGTTTGTATATTCTGGTCAGCTCGTCAGTGACTGGTTATCCAGCTGCTTTTAGCAAATCACTTGTTATTCTTGATGGTCCTGGACCTTCACCGTTTTTGATCCCCATAAGGGCTGTCCTAACCCCTTCAGACATCACATTCTACACTGGCCCCTCTGTCTCATCAGTACAGTATCCTCAGTTCAGTATTCAATTTTTTTTTTTTTTTTCAAGATATTGCTTCTGTTGTTCCATTACTCCTTTCTTTTTTGGACCTCACTTTCACGGTTTTCACTTTTTATGTACATTGCCCCTTCTGCGTCTTTTCTGCATGTCTTCATTGACTTTCCTACTTAGAGCACTTTCTTTCTTCCCTGTGCTTTGTTAGATTCTGATTCCATTTCTCTCATTTTGTCCTCACCACTTTCTTTTCAGCCTTCCTCATCTTTTTCCTGTGCCTCAGTCTTCTTCCCTGTCATCTTTTATTCAGTTTCTCAGTACATCTTTATTCTGCAATAATCTCTCTCTCTCTCTCTCTCTCTCTCTCTCTCTCTCTCTCTCTCTCTCTCTCTCTCTCTCTCTCTCTCTCTCTTTCCCTCCCGTCAGATGTCAAAACAAAAATTGTGCTTCCTTTTGTAAACTTTTCTGTGGTTTCATCTTCCACGTTTCGTTGTACATCTTGATATTTTCATTTCTCATTTTCTGAAACAATATTTCTTTGCACTTCTTGATATTTTCATTTCTCATTCTCTGTGTTTATTCTCTTGATCATGTCTCGTTTTTTATTATCCTCTATATATAACTCAGTATGTAAAACACTACAGTAAGTTTTTTATGCATCCTGCACCTGGCATAACAGAGCAGTTCTTTTCTTGATGTAATGTAATGAAACTTGTTTCAGCTTCTCCAGCAATAAGATCAGCCTTTTTGGGCTTCTTGAACAAGCTAAGAACCTTAATTTCTTAGGTATTATAGAATGCCAATACTACTGTTAGAATTTGTATGTCTGTACATTTATCATCAGACTCCAAGATTTGTTCTTGTCAGTGTTGTAGTGAGGAATATGAACTTGGTGTTCATGAATACAAATTTTTAAAAATATTTTTAACATAATTAGTATTAAAAATTTGATCATTAATTATATATACAGTACAGTAATATTGACGAGAATCTACCTATGAAAATATAATGAGAATATGCAAATACCCCATTCAGTTGAGGTGTTAAAATCCAATAACAATAGGGATTACACACATGAACTGCAGTTTCTTTTACCCTTTTACAAAACTGCAATCATATAACTTCTGCATTTAACTCCCATTATGTTTGTAAGCTGCCCAGCCACATGTATTAATTGAATGCCTTTGTTGCAGGTTGCCATCAGATCACTTGCATTCACTTAACGCAGCAGGGTGCCATGGAGCCAGAGCCAATGCATTCCCGTCAGCTTTACCTACAGTATCTTGACATGACTGATTGCTATGCCTTGGAAGATCAGGGTTTGAAAGTTATTGTGAAGAACTGCCCACAACTCCTTCACCTCTACCTCAGGAGATGTCACAATATAACTGGTAAGAGACATTATAAAAGGCACATATTCTTACTGAAGCATAATTTAAGTGAAGGAATGTGTGATAGATTCTGTGTGGTCCTTTTACTGTTCCACTGTAATTGTATCACAGTGTAGTACAGTCATTGTAAGCATTTCTAGCATAACAAGCCTGTTGCATATGATATGTTTAAACTCACTCAGAGGAGTATTGTTTGTAAAGTCCAACTCCCTCCTTTGAAGGAAACAAAAATGTGGCTAAAAAGAATTAATGTACTGTACATTATTGCTGTACAATATCTTTTGCATTTTGTGTTATCATTGTACTGTACCATATGATGATAAAATTCATTTGTTGACAGGAGTTTAAAACTTGCCTAGAAAATTTGATTGCTGTAACATTCAAGCATATTTAGTATATATCAGAGTAATCTATATTTGATGTACGCTTGATAAGCCTTTGTAGTAAGTAGATGTAGAATTACTGGTAGAGTATTGTATGTTTGACAACTGTGAGTGAGACTTGCATTCCCTGAACCTTGATTCATCTTTCATGTTAAAACTAGGTGAATGACTGTTACATTTATCATAATGATTTGTTGTGTTGCAAATTATCTAAATTTGTTAAGAGTATGGTATCTGGAAACCAGTGTAACAGCCTAATATTTTTTTTCTCATGAAGGTTTAGGACCAAATTACCCCAAAAGTCTTGAATCTTTTAGCATTGTCTTCCTCGTTCTTGCATTTACGAACTGAGATTGCATTGTAGTGTTAGTATTCAGTTGAAAGGATGTCAGTTCTCAATACTATGATCTATATTTGATTTAAACATGAAGTTTACAATTATTCTACCTAACATAGTAATGTGTCTTCATCTTATTCCAGATACTGGCGTAAAACATATAGCCAGCTACTGCCTAATGTTACGGGAGGTCAGTGTTTCAGATTGTGTGCAGATTACTGACTTTGGAATGTACGAGTTAGCAAAATTAGGTCCTAACCTAAGATATTTAAGTGTAGCAAAATGTGATCAAATAAGTGATGCCGGTATAAAACAAATAGCTCGTCATTGCTATAAACTACGTTACCTCAATGTGCGGGGTTGTGAGGCAGTGAGTGATGACTCGATGGAAATGGTTGCAAGATCGTGCCCAAGATTAAGAGCTTTAGACATAGGCAAGTGTGACGTTACAGATAACGGAATGAAACTTATATCCGAACATTGTCCAAACCTCAAAAAATTGTCCGTGAAATCGTGTGATATGATTACAGATTGTGGTGTTCAGTACATAGCATATTATTGTCGAGGTCTTCAGCAACTCAATATTCAGGACTGCCAAGTGACTATCGAAGGCTACAGAACAGTTAAGAAATATTGCAGGCGCTGTATTATAGAACACACTAACCCTGGCTTCTTTTAACAAAGTTCAGTGATATCTGTCATCTTGTCTCTGTTATCCTGTGTTGTGCCAGTGACTACAGTAACAACAACGAATTTCATCCCAGTGCCAAATAATGAGCCTGCGTATCTTCTTGGTGCCAACAAGGACAAGTCCTGGGTATTGCAGTGGGTAGTATGCAACCACAAGATCCATGCAGCCTATGGCAACTAAAGTACCTACTCACCAGTGCCAATTTCAGTGCCAAAATGGTGAGGCAACTGTCTTGTGCAGCAATGCATCAAATTACTCACTCCTCCATGTACCAAAGTAATGCTACAGTCGTGCTAAACTTAGCGCGGAATGCTGCTTTGTAGTTTGTACCTTTCTTTCGCTGTAGTGCCAGTCTTGTTTCTTTGTGTATCTCCATGTAATTTCTTGTGATTTTTAGAAGAAAAATTACTCAATAACACTTTTTTGCCGTATTTAAGGAAATAATAGACATTTGATGGCAAGACCTCTTTGTCATGATATTTGGGACATAACTGGTATGTCTGTGAACTTTATCTCTGAAAGTGCTGCTATTTATAAGAAAAAAAATCAGCCATCAGTACATGTTCTGTTATTTTTTTTGTTGTACCTGTGAGTCTGGTAGGGGCAGCAGGTTGCTGGTGTACTGACAATTGGTGGTGAAGATGTTTTTTCATCACCTAAGGTGTCACATGGCAGTGCTACCCTACCGAGAGCTATGGTGTTCTTAAAAGAATATATATTAGTGCAATTTTGTTTAGACTGACAAGTCACCCCGAAAATTAAGTCCGTCCCTTATAGCATCAATGCTAAAGTTAGAAGTCTAAGTTTTCTTTAATTTGCTTTAACTATTGGGAAATATATTTTGCATAGTTTTTCTAAATTGTTGAAGACTAAACAAAGTTGTTGACCATTGTACTTGTGATTGCGTGTGTGTAAATGTGTTTGTAAGTATGGCCTAGACACCAGAAAATCAATAGAACCAAATCAGTGCAAGTACCATTTAATGATCGGTCACTGTAAACCTTGAATCCTGGGAAATATCAACAAAATCATATTGTCAGCCTTTTTTTTTTTTTATTATTTTTGTTACCAGCAATGTGTGTAATGGAAAACTTATGTGCTGTATAGTATATTTTACCTTGCGTGTGAGCAAAGTTTTATATGCTAGATAGTTATATTCAGGAACCGTAAGAAAATGATTAAGAATCTCTGATTTTAATATTTTTGAATGACGATGACATTTGCATTCTCAAGTTTTCTCTTTAAGTGATCAAAACTCAGGTGCTTTAACCCCAAATTTATCTTTTATTTGACTTTATATATGCAAGCCACAGCTAGTAAGTACTGAGGAACTACATAAGAAAGTATTGACAGACTTTACTTGTAGTACCATACACTAAAACATTATTCTCATGAGTCTTCCCAATTCCATAGAAATTTTCTGTACCACAGAAATTATTATTGCCATAAATAATCTTTATTGCCGTTTTACTTTAAATTTTTACTTCCATATTTACAGTTACCTGTAGGTTTTACGTCATAGAAATATTTCTGAGAAACAGGATACCACATTCATAGTTATCAATCGGAAAAGTGTTTCACGAGGATCACATATCTGAATTGTGTCTGTGATTTTTGGACATTACTCCAGTAATACTCTGCGCAGTAACCAAACAATGTTGACAGTGTTGGTAGGATGTATATTGTTATATATAATTATTACATATGAGATTCCTGATGTTCCACCACAGTAAAGGGAACGAAACCAGGACATCCATTATTTGAAAATTGTAGAAAAAATATTTTGGTTCTAAAGAGTATTGGTGAGACAGGCGTCAAGAATCTGTGATTTTATGTTCTCTTACGTAGCGAGTTTGAGTTTGGCATTGTTAAGATAGTTCTTTATACAATGAAAATACAATTTGTTACATGCAATCATTAGTGTGTACAGTTCAGCAAAACTCTTTCATGAAAACCAGCAGTTCCTGTGATCAGGAGATCATAAAGTGCCAATTCTCTGCATAGATTTCCTTTCTGTTTCAAAGGCTGCTTCTCATTTGAAGTTGCCTAATCTCACTTGCAAAGTATATTGTTAAAATTTAATTTTATTGGTGCTTAAGCTGACCTCTTACCCTTAATTGCTGTTTGGAAATTCCTTTCGACGTATATGTAGTATAAACTGCCTTGAATACATTTTCCAATCAATGATTATTTAAGGGGATCGAGACAATATCCCAAGATAAAGTGCTCTCCTGCTTCCATTGTTTTGTTTACTATAAATGAAGTTATGTATTTGTGTGGAATGGAAAGTTTTTGTTCCTCAACTCTTGGCTTCAACTGCATTTTTTTTTTTTTTTTTAACCTTTCCGTTTTTATCCATTCTATTTGGTGTCTTTCACGTGTCAGGAAAATTTTTTCAGTGTTTTCTTGTTTCCATTTTTGGACCTCATTCAAGAATGAAGGCTTTAGGCCCGCACTCTTAAGTCTACAGTTTGATCTGGTGGGCTTGATAATCTGCCTAGTAAAATTATTATAGCAATAGTCTTCTGTCCGCCGCTCTTTTACCATTATGAAAACATCCAAAATCTATCTCAGGTATCAACTGAGTTAAAACCACAGTTGCAGTTTAGAAAGCAACTGCTTTATTATACCGTACATCTTTTACAGATGGATTATTGGGTGAATAGTTATAGCATAAGGACAATGAAGATTATTTTTTGATATATAGTACAATATTAAATATTGCAAAAGAAATTTTAGTATTTATGGTCATATAATACTCTTTACTTTTAATAAAGATGCATTGCATTTGCAGTAGTCCTGTTATTTTGCGTTCCACAATCGGAAATGTTTATTTTTTTAACATCGGTACGTTGTAAAAAGGATAGTAAATCCCTCCAAAAATTCTTACAATACTAGTATATAACCGTTTATTTTTAATGTAAGCAGCTAGTGGTTGAAGTTTGAATGTGTAATTGTTTTACCTTAAATGTGTTTTTCCATTTAGACCATTTTTTTATATGTTATCATGTGTTAATTTTTATTTTGGCACTATCATGTACATTTTATTGTTCTGATTTTGTGAGGTCATGCACATTGCATATCAATCATTCATAATCATTTTTATCATTGAAATTTTCCTCTAGTCTGGATAAGAACTGCAACAATGTTGAATATGCACTGTGTACAGTAAATTACTGTACTGTACATATTTTCATCTGAATCTGGATTCACCCAGAAAATCTTTAAAATTTTGATTATGTCTACTGACAAATAATCCTGAAATACCCTTGGGGTATTATGAGTGACCAATTTATATGGGGTAATGTTTATTTTTTCAATGCAGTAGTAAATCCAAAGTAACAAATTTACTGTTGTGTTGCCATTTTCAACTCGCTACTTCCAGACTCACAGCTGTTCAGGAAGATGGTTTTTTTTTATATTCACCCTCTGTAAACTACAGTCGTACAACGTGTGCAAACTGAAATTTTTCCGAAGAAAAATGACATCTTTAGGACAAGTGTGAGTCTGGTTGTTGACGCTATTGCCATAATGTGTGCCTATTCATTTTATATGCAATCATAATGTATTGAATTTGTATATTGTTATTATCCAATTATGTAAGTTTTTATGAGATGTTTTTATAATTTATTTACATTACACAAGATTCTTATGTCTTGTGTTTAATAAAAAAAATTACCAATCATTAACATTTTTTATCACATGACAAAATAAAAATGATTGACTGTAGTTTTTGGAGCTGAAGCGGACTACAGTCATTGGGTTTGTAATGTTCGTTCAACTGCACATTACAAGTACCTTATAGCCTTGTTCTACAGGTGAATCATGGCCTTCTCCCTTGCAAACTTAAGGTAAGCAATATACCAAGTGCATTTAGTGCTGAAAGGGCCCCCCAAGAGATGCCCCCTTCTTGCCAGGTAGGGCCTGGTGTTTTAATTTATGTTAAGATGCATTCCTCTATTTTACTCTCTTGATTTATTACACTCTAAGTCAGGTTAGGTTTAGAGGTCCAGTTAGGATCAAAGGCCCCGTGCCAAGTAAACCCAATGTACTTGGTCAGTTTAGGTTAGGTTAGGATGCCTCCTTGAATGTCCCACTTTGTGATTAATGGCACTTGAGGGGCCCAGAGTGAGGAGAAAGCCCTTTGCGAGGTTTTACTGCCACCCTAAGTTTTGTAGTCATTCTTAGCAAGCATGATTCGTCCACATTAGCTCTAGGTAAGGTTCTGGGTTTTGCCAACCTTGCAACTCTGGTTATGGGAGGATTACTCCTGCTCTATCTTTATTTAGGAAATTGTTACTGATAGAAACATGAACAACATTTGTTTCCTTGTCTTGTGTTTAATGGGTTTTTGACCATTCCAACCCCGACCTCGGGAGCGCAGTTTTCCACTGGGATCTTCAAATAACTGCTAAAAATTGGGGGAAGGGGGAAACGATTGATGATTTGCACCAACAAAGATTATCAAATGCTAAATATTGGGGGACGGGGAAACGACTGATGATCTGCACCAACAAAAATTATCGAAACCGCACAGAATAAAAGATTAACGTCGGGAAAATATATTTTACGTATGCAACAAGAAAGTGGTAATCATAATCGAATAAAAATTAACATGCATTGTAATTAGTATATTCATTTTTGAATAACATTTCTTGAACAGTGGTATTACCATACAATTTTTGACTTACAAATTAAAGTATAGAATGCTTCCCTTCTTTGATATCAGCGAGCCATTACGCCAGGTTTTATTTATAAAATAGGCTATGGTTTCATAGTAAGTTCAGCTGAGAGAAAATAAAGGCAATTGCTTATAAAAGCACCCAATACAGCGAGCTATTATGCCAGGTTTTATTTTTTATAAATATGGCTTCTTAGGAAATTTAGCACAGAGAAAATAAAGCTAATCATTATGTTATAAAGCACGCAAAACTACCAGACTTGTGCCATTGGCTTTGGTTGTGCCCCAGTAAGACCGTGACGCACTTATCTTCATAACAAATCCCATTCATAGATGGCGTAGCAATTGCAGTTTCTTCCAAGTTTCCATGCCTTAGTACTACAGTATCCACAATTATAATAATATATATATTACAATAACTCTTAGTACACCTTAGGCGTTGTACAAGTGAATATGTGCGGTGAAGTGCATTTTTTTTTGTATCAGAGCAGATATCTCTGCGCCTGACTTGACGTGAGTACCATTTTAACTATTGTATAATTTGGTTTGTAGTTCTAGAGCTGATCTACTCCCAGTTAAGTTTCAGGGTGTTATTTGTTAATGAGCGCTCACGTACTGTGTAAATGCGTGAAATGTTATTTACCATTCTTGCAAGTGTCCAAGCCACGTGACTCCTTGTATTTTAAAGGCTTTATTCTCAAATCCAGGAAATCAGTCAATTATATTTTAACTGTCATGACATAACGACCACGATCTAGTTCCCTCCACTCGCTGACCGGAATATTTACCGCCTTTTATCCATGTTTTTGTTCATGTTTATAGTATTCATACCGTTACTGTTGTTTTCGTTCATCCCCAAGGGGCTGGTACTAAACATGGCGACCATTTTGCACATGAACTGGAAGTCGCCGAGCCGAGAATGGTACACATACCACGGTAGTAGTTTTCAAGTTTTATTACTCTTGTCCATATATCAGTACAAATCGTTTATAGAAAAAGTAAGAATATTTAAGTCTATTTCATTCCGGAATCGTATTCAAAATGCGCATGCGCAATTGCTACTCTGACTCTGCCTTGTTTCATAAGTAATTAAAACTTGCTCTCGAGTACGCTTTGATTACCAGTTAGTTTCAAGCTTGTCATTTCGCAGATTTATTTGCGATAACGTAAATTTCGTGAACTTAAGTATATGACGTTATTTGTTTCATATTTTCTTATGAAACATTTTTATTCTTGGTAATTTTTTTTTAGATTCCAACTTTAATTTAGACCGAACCTCGGCCTAATTATTTGTAAAACTTTTCGTTGTAGTGTATATAACAGATGAATGAACATTGTTGTGAGTATTTTTTTTTTTCTGAGTGGTTTTTAAGAGTCAGTTTTGCAATAAAGAAAAACGTAATCGACGTCCATCTGTTGCCCAAAATGGTATGATTATTTCATCTGGTTAGAAGAAAATTTAGCTCGCCATCTAAGGTGGCACCCATGCCTTAAAGACATTTTTATATCTGCAAAAATAATTTATTGTAATGTATATAATAAATAACTAAAGATTGTCGAGAAGAATACTGTTGCTCGTTGGATTTTAAGGTCGAGTTTTTCAGTGAAGTAAAACAATGTCCGTATGGAAAGCTAGAGCATGCGCAGGTGTTATAATAGCTCTCTCTCTCTCTCTCTCTCTCTCTCTCTCTCTCTCTCTCTCTCTCTCTCTCTCTCTCTCTCTCTCTCTCTCTCTCTATATATATATATATATATATATATATATATATATATATATATATATATATATATATATATATATATATATAGAGAGAGAGAGAGAGAGAGAGAGAGAGAGAGAGACTCGGTTTCTTTAAACTCTTTGGAAACACCTGTCACTAAAAATAAAGTGTAGCCTAAGTGAAAATTGCTCAGTGATATTCACCAATGTTACGTTTACATATACAGTTTACAAACATTACTCAGATGTAATGAAAATAATAGCTGAAAATGGACTAAACTAACAGCAATAAATTAAACTGACAGCATTTAGCAGACCCAGAGTTTGATAGAAACCAAACCATAATGTAGAGAGATTTCCTATGAAGGTACAGTTCCTAAACCAGTGTTGGGTTTGTAAACGTACCGAATGAGTCTAACAAAAGTTGATTCTAGAGCTGAGGCTTCTTTCATGTCATTTATGGTGAAGCTCACCCACTAATTTCGTGAATGAACTTCGTCAAATTTACTACGCATTCATTTGTAAAGTTATAGATAGTTTTTCTTACGTCCCGGAAATCTTCTTAGTTTTTTTTATTGCAGGTGCCAGGTACCTGAAGATGACACCAACAGGAGATTTTTGTTTTTCAACAGTCATTTCCCTTTAACATTTAAGTTAACATTTTCCCGTAAGCGGGTAATGCCATCAGTGCACTGTTGGCATTACTTAAGGTTCTTTGGAGCGTCTCTTCTGCCCGTAGCTGCAACCTCTTTCATTCTTTTTAACCATACCCCCAGTCATATTCTTTCTTCCATCTTACCATCCACCCCCTCCTAACAATTGTTTCACAGTGCAACTGCGAGGTTCAAACTTCCGTTATTTGTAATGTAAAAGTAATGCCCATGTTTCTCTTTCGTAAGAATCGAAGCTCGGGTATCTCTGTATATGGAAGAATGCATTCTAGGCAGGTTCCCGGATGTTTGCCACAATGCAAGGCATGTTTACCAAATTCACAAAATTCAGAGGCTGGTATTGGTAATGACTGGTAATCCTTTGAAAGGAATTCAGTAACTTTGGTTTCTTAACAGGAAGATTCTAGGGTAACAGAGGATTTAATTAGTAGGTGCACAGGTCTGCAGTTTTTCTGTGGGATATTGTACAGTATCTGTTTATGAGGCTGCTTTTGACATGTCCAACGTGATAATTAACCGTTTGTCCATTGCACTCGGAAGAGGCACAAATGTAGGTTAGGCTTCTTTACTTTCTAGCACAGGTGCTATATTTATACATAGACCCATGCCAACTTTAGTTTCATTTCTTTGAGGATATACACCTACTGTATCATGATTTTTGTCTTCAAGTATAGTATAAGGTAAGATATACCATGCACACAAACATTGAAAGCAAGAACTTTAGTCTCTGGTTTTTTGTACATGTACTCTCTTCACAGGTGTACTGGAGAAAGAGAGAATGATTGATTGATTTATAGCTTTTAGGCATACATGCCAAGCACTGGGGCAGCTGTGGTCATTCAGTGCTAAAATTCATTAAAACTATAAATAAATAGTCTTTATTACAAATAAAATAAATCTGTAAAATCTGATATCTTAAATTCTGAAATGAAAGTTAATATTCTTTAAAAACAACATTAGTTTCCAGGCATCATAATTATTATCAAGTACCTCACTCATAGACCTGCCGTAGAGTGAGGTATCTCTCCTTTCTTGGGTAAGAATGTGGCAGTCAGTTAACAAATGCTTGAGAGAGAGAGAGAGTGGTTCTTTAATAAGGCACCAATTTTGCTTTATCATCAGTCATCCACTTATATCATCCTTCAGTCCAATATTCATGATCATACAATTTTGCTACTTACAGTCCACTCATCGAGCTACTTTCTCGCTTGGTCAGAAATGCCATTATTGTTGAGACTTTTGCTTTCTTTTTATGTGCCTAGCTTAAAAGACTAAATGTATATTTACCAAAAGTTATAGAATGGTGATTTTTCTGAGGAGGAGTGTGGTACCCATTTGGTTCCTGCATGCTCCCCACTCTGGTGTAGGCAGTAGTGTTGAGTAACTAGTGATATATACTCCTCTGCCTGACATAGGCTTATTTACCATAAAACATCAGTGTACTCCACAACAAGAATTCAATATGTTATGTATTCAGGCGTCAATCCCATCTTACATAATCAGCTAGGTAGTACTGGTGTGTCTCAATGTTCTTGACACAATAAGACATATTCAAGGCGTGTTGTACTCTCTACTCTCCCAAAAGTGGATGGTACAATCTCTCCAGGTTCTACCCACTTCCATTTCGGTGTTCCTAAAGTGTTGTTGAAGGACTCCCAGCATTTTAGACTACCAAGTTCCTGTCACTGTCAAAGTATCTTGCAGAAACATCACACCTCTCTCAGGTGAATTGAATCAGGCTACCAGCTTAGTGACTCAAGGTGGATTTGTCCCAGTGTACCCTATCAGCCACCGGTGCCTCATACTCTAATGTCAGATGAGTCTTATTTTCTTGTGTTGCTCATCCATGTCACCTCGTATTAAAGGTCACGGAATAGATACTTGTTCCTCACGCTCCTGAATATGTTTAGATGTCTTAGGATTGTAATTTGATGTTATGTTTCCGCCTCATGATTGGGTGTTCAAGCCTAAGACTCTTAGTTTGTTGTTTGTATCTTATTATCTTGATTGGTTATATGTCTCAGGCTCCTGTGTTAGGTTTTATTGCTTCTCTGGGTGCCATAATGCTATATCTTCAGTAAATTGTCTTAAGCTTCCTTGTTTTGGACACCTCTCTCAGGTTGATTTACCATCTTCATGTTCTTGCCTGTGACATCTTATCAATAGCAAACTGATCTGTATATAAGGTTAAAAAGCCTGTCTCAAGATGATTAGAGTTTGCCATATTGCATGTCAAAGCTGCCAGGTGCACCCCTAGTGCCATTTTCATCTGGTTTCAAAGCTGGGGAGAAGGTGAGTGGCTTCAGTACAATGTAATATTTCATCCTAAGGAAGACTGTGCTGAAGATTTGTAACAATTTGGCTAATTTTGTCATACTCTGGGATCTAGGAAAAGCAAGGTAAAACTTCCCAGGATCTCCGTGATCCAACTGAAACCTGTGATACTGATGATACATCGCTATACTATGACTGGAAATTTTAAATGAATATCCAAAACATTCAAAAGCATTCTTGGTTTAAAAGATAATGCTATTTGTAAGTAACACCACAACATTCCTGGTGGTATCATTCTTTCAAAGATAATGCTATTTGTAAGTAACACCACAACATTCCTGGTGGTACTGTAGTTTGTACACTTTAAGGACGGAATGATATTTTATAAGGTAAGCTGAGGTAAACTAAAGCTACAGTGCAGTATAACAAAAGAATCTTTATTCACTTGTACTTTCATGCTTTTAACCTATCATTAGCCTTGGAGGGAAAAGTTCTTTTATTGCTTACAAATATATTGCAAACAAAAGTATTTTTAGAAAATTTCCACATTATCTCCTTATAAAACAAAATTTGTATCTACAGTATCTGGTTGGTTAAACTTCAGCTTCAGATTTATGCTTTCATAAACTACAGGTCACTAGAAGCAACAAAACTTGTTCTCAAAGTCTCCAGAACAACATCATACATGTATTACAAAATACATCATGAGTTTCTTCACTCTCCTAAGCTAATGTGTAATGGAAAGCACAAAGTATCTTTCGCTTATGAACAAAGATTTATATAAATATTCCATATTTTGCAAATGCATTACAGGTCCCTGGTTAAAGTAACTTTTATGTACTTTTTACTTCACATCTTACATACTACCGATCAGCTTCAGTGTCGCCATCGCTTCATAACACAATTTCTTTCTTTCCGCACTTCCCTCATATCAGCATTATAAATTAGTAGCACTGTCACGCCAGTGACTCAGAATTTCAAACCCTCACTGGGCAAATACTGGGGCATAATCAAGCTGAAACTGCCAGCCAAGGAGGAAAGATCAGAGGAAATGGATGACTATATAGTAAATGCAGCTGGAGGTCAAAAGTATATTGCAAAAGACACTCAGCACTGGCTGCACTGGGCTGCCTATGCACATTACAGGCAATACTTCCTATGGGGAGCAAATTTGCACATCGTAAATTTTCAAGACAATTTAAAATATACATGAGTACGGCATACAGAGTATACTGCATTTTAAGTAGTGCAATAATACCACAATAAACCCAAGCTGTAGTTCCTTTTCATGCGTCACTTGACAGCTGTAATGCTAACAGATCCAGAAGCAAAGTTGCGTCTCTAAACTAGGTATGAAAATAAATATTAAACAACAAGATTAGGACATAAACAGCAATAAATTAAACTATTAAATACCTTTCATCTTAAAATTATCAGGAGAAAATTTCTTATGAATCTGGTTAAATCCCTTGAGCAATTTTTGATCTGAGTGCATTCATAATATAATTCTCATGGTGGCACTTTAATTCCACCAAGTTTAACTATGAATTCCATAATATACATCTGTACTCTAATTTCTACTGGATTGTCAGTTTCATGAAATCCTGGAACCCCAACTTGTTGTAGAGTTGACTGTTGCTCTATTACCTGAAAGAAAACAAGGTTCTATGATTAAGAATAGCGCAACATGATGCTAACTATCTTCCACTTAGTATATACTCATTAATAAAAAATCTTGTCTTCAATGCAGCTGTGAGCATATGCATACATATTTAGCATATCAACCAGTTGGATTCTGAGAGGAAGCATTCGCTTTGTTCCTTAAGGAATATGTTGTAATCAAGACATCGCAGAAATCTACAAACAAGGGGCATGTTCAACCAAACCTGACCTGACACAATCAGAATCATAGTAGTAGCTCTAATTACTATCTTACTGCTACTGACAGTGAACGGATACTCTTTATGAAGAAAACAACTGTAATACTGTGTAGTGATATCATTCAAGAAGAACTAACAATATAATACTTTACATCTTTGGTTTGTAAAAGAATGAAATGTATACGTTTACTATTTTAATATTATACAGAATAATGTAAGGATTCCTGTTGTAGTCATACATCTTCAGTATTATTAATATAAGAATGACCTTGAACCTACTGACCCAAATTCAATTATCTACTGAACTACTATGTACTGTGTAAGACTGAAATCACCTTTTGGTCTAAAAGCTGCTGTATCCGCCCATGACAGCCTGAAATATCTTTTGAATGTCTCGTTTCTAGTTCGGTGAGTTGCTCTTGGTGTAAACGAGGTAGGCGAGATGCAACATGCGCTTTACCTTGCCGTTCCGCTGCTAATATCTCCTCTCGCTGCTTTTTAATCAAATTCTCTCTCTCGACTGAAAAGACATGCACACAAATATTCACATACAGCTTGAAAATCAAGTTTACATAGTGATTTCCCACAAAATAATTAAGGATCAAGAATGAAAACCTACAATTACGCTGACTAAACTTCAGAAGTGTGCAATCATAGTAAACATAACGAAAAGCTGAAAAAGAAATATCAGAGCACTTGAAAACCAATAAAAACTATTACAGAAATAAGATATCAGGGGCAGTAAAAGCCATCTCTAGATCTTTTGTTCTACTATTGTTCAAATATTTTCCTCCTGTATGCAGTGTCCAAGATATGAATTCAGCTTTCACACGGGATTGCTCAAAGTGGTACTTTCCCTTTTCCCAACAATGGTGATTAATGATTCAGACCAATGCTGAAAAGTATCCTGTTTGGCTATCTTTTCTAAGCTCTTTCCCAATATGGAACGTCCATTAGTATCCTTAGTACCTATACAACTCACGAACTAGCATATGCTACTCACTTTGCAGATCATCAGCATCCACATTTGTGTCAAAGTACCATTGTCATACTACCCAGTACTGAAGTCTTTCATTCCTGTCACTAATTAACACTGGAACTCGTCAAACCCCTTTAAAATCTGTTTTCCTTTCAGGTTACCATATCTCTGTTGTGTAGATGACTATACTACAAGCCTTATACACACAATATATTTTCTGCTCTCTCCTCCAATGGGATGCCCTTAATTACAAATATTCAAGTAATCTCTGATGTAGACCAGTGCTAAACAAATAAATATGAAATTTTTTACACAAAGTTGACTCTTTTTGTACAAACCCATTTCAGTACTTGACAGTATCCTAGCTCTGCAGTCCGCAGTTTTCACAAAACACTCCAGAATTTCAAAAAAAAATTTCTACCAGGCAGGTAAGACATTCAGTTTTTGCTCAGTGTTCACAGCTGAACTGTGGTTTAAATCAATGGCAAGGAAGGTGGACTTACTGACAACAATTCAGAAACTGAAAATTCTACAACCAAGGGTAAAATAGTGAATTTGCATGAGTTCTGAACATATAACAAGTATTAACTTTCATGCATACATACTATGCATATTTGTACACTGCTTCTTATGCAGAATCGTGAGGGAGGGAAAATGCTGTACTGTGACATTTGCCAGACAAATGTTAGTTAGCACATTTTAATAAGATAAATACACTAACATAGAGAAATGTTAATTCACTAGCCTAGTAAAAAGAATAACATATTTTTAAAAGTACTTTAAAAACATTTTATCCTATTTTAGATTTAATCCAAAAACTGACAAAAGTATTCAATTGAAAATCAAAAATTTCAGATTAATGAAGTGTCAAAATTTCTAACAAAAAGGCTAACTGTCTTTGTAGCCTAGTGCTTGGCTTTTGATCCTCAATTTCATAATCCATCCACTTAGGTTATGAAATGATAGCAAAATTAAGACCCTTTTATTTATCAGAATAATATATAAGAAAAAAGATCAAAATATCAGGACTCAACACCCATCTTCAATCTAATTTTAAGCATCAAAGAGTACACTGATTTTCCAAATGCAAGCACTATGCAGAAACAAATGAAAATAAAAAGAAATGCCCATACTTAACCAATGATAATTTGTGAACATCATCCAAAATCAAAACGATGCATACTGAACTTTTAACTGTGATTGTACTGTATGCCAAACCAACGTGGTACAGTATAATCATCAAGATCCTTGCTAAATAAATAATGAACTGATCTTTCACTAGAATTAGAAGAAAAATTTTCAGTCACACAAAAATTTGTATTCTTTTTTCGAATGAAAACCGAGTATGAAGTGGATTATCATAAAATTATGAATGAAAAGAGAATAATTATGATATTGAAGAAAATATTTAAGAAAAGTGGGAGTTCTGAAGAAAGCAGATATACAAGGATGGACCATTTCTGTGAGGTAGGAGCTTTCGAGTTTGGATGTTTTACATGACCCTGTGAAATTTGGGAGCATGTCAGGAGCGCTGTGGATCACAATGTTTGGCTACAGTAAAGTAATGAGTTTGAGTCAAAACAAACTTCATGCATAACTTTTTCTTTTATTATTCAAATAAGATCTTCACATACTTTAGTAGCAAACAGTAAAAAGGATCTCTCACCACACTGAAAAATGAGAAGAGTAACACTACATTGTCAGTTAATGTTATAATAACAATAAACAGCACTTTGACAATACTGTACCTCGATGCTTGTGAAGCATATGCATACGCTGTTGGTGTAAACTCTTTTCGGTCATATACTGAAGTTCTACAAGTTCTCGCACAATCTCAAACACTGTGTTGTCAAGTAGCACATGAGCCAATGATGAAAGTAAATCATATGGCAATCGCTGCTGAAACTTCCTATATGGGGAAAAAGGTAAAAAATTTTCATATTTACTCACTGTACAAATTTCCTAGTGACTTTAAGAACAAGGCCATTTCAAATTAATAAATGAACTATATTAAACTCTATTTAAAAGGACTTTGATCAAACTGACTGCAAATCACAATTTATTCAAACAAGGTGAACTAAAATTTCACTGTAATGCAAAGACTGTATGCCTCTTAATGAAAAAATTATCAAATGAGAGAGATGCCCAAAGCAGCGAAGTTACCATATGTGCCAACACTCAGTCTGTCTGACATTCCAAACTGGTTAAATACAGTACATGGCTAATATATGATGGTCAAACGATGTTAATTTTGACATTTTTTCCCTGAAGAAGAGCAAAGGGCAAGTGAATAATGACTCACAGATATTCAGCAATAAAAATGTGAATATGCTGTACATTATTGAAGCCCCGTATTGTTGTTTTTAAACTTCTTACACATTATTTGTGAAGTTTTGGCATTTAAAGCACATGTGCTCAGCAATTATCCTAGGTTATTTATAAAGCATGGTAGGTGATTGTAAATATGAAACATGGCTTTTCTGAGTTTTTTTACATTTTCATGATTTTGAATTTTAGTTTTATTTAGTTAATTCATTAAATGGCCCCTTTATATTTAAAACACTGGGGGACCACAGCTGAAAACCAGAATACTTATGTCTTTAAAACTTATGGTCAGCTTCGGTTGGTGAGGGAGGGAGGGGGATGTAACCATATGTTATTTCCGATTTACAACCACCTAAAGTAAGTCAAGTTAGGTGGGGGCCCAGCAGTCAGGTAGGATAAGGCGTCCAGGGGTTAAGTGAGCATTTCCAGTAGAAAATTTAAGCCAAATTCTTCAAAAGCAATTTAAGAACTATCAAAAAAACTGTTGTTTACATGTCAATCACAAGTTTAAAGTACTTTTACCCATTTGCTTAGTCAAAATGCTTATCATATCTTCTCTTCTAATCTAATAGGAAAGTTATGCAATTACTAATGCAAATCTAAGCTGGTAACAAGCACTTACGTCGGAATCTCTCGATGCAGAGACTGTAGCTTTTCCAACATTTTGTATAATTTTTCTTGCGTATCGGTGGCACTGCCACTATGCATTTTTAATTCAACTACGGTAGACACCTTACGTTTAACTAACCTATTTGGTAAAGCCTTTAGCTTTTGCCTATAAGAGACCAACAAAAATGGAAGTGGCCTAACCTAACCTGTGCGAAAGTTAAGCCCTAACCTATTCTAGACTAAGTAAAGCATTTTCACATCATATCATTCTTGAATCTGTTCTGGTAAATAAAACATGCTAAAACTATGCTTTCCTTCTTGTGTAGTCAAACCCAAATTTTGTAATCGTCTACCTGAGGGTTTCCAGATCTAGCCTAATGCTGGGTAGCCTAATATACGGGCATGAAAATCAGACCCTTAATTTACGTTAAGCTACATCTAAAAACGTCCATATTAAGTAATTTTTTTTTTTTATTTTGTAAGCACCCTATAATTCACTTTACTCCTTGGAGTAATTTCGCCAATTACTCCGAAGAAATAAACTAACCGTACCGTGGTCTTAACAACACTAAATATTAGCTATTTTTGGCTTTAATATGCGGCAGGAGTCCAACAAAACTGGATTATCTGACACGAATTACGTTTTATGGAGACAAGCCTTTATATTAATGAGTATATAATGTCCCTGGAGACGAGTATATAATGAACTGAAGTGACCCTAAGCTTAATGGCTTTAATATGCAGCAGGACTCCCACAAAACTGGATTATTTGACACGAATTACGTTTCATTAAGACAAAACTCTATATTAATGAGTATACAATGTCGCTGGAGATGCGTATGTAATGAACTGAAGTGACCCTTAGCGTAATGTCAAATTGGCACAGTGTACGAGGAAGGTAAACAATAAGTTGCGTCTCCTACGCATCGAGATGAAAAAATGTCCTGGAATTAAATAAAATTGTATAAATCACCTTCAGATAACTCATAAAATATATTTAAAATAATTTAAATGATTTAAAATAATAAATGTTAAGAATTTACGACGTTAAATTATGATATCGCCGTCTTGGGTTAATCTGTGTATGTAGAACGTAACTGCATTGCTCGGTATCGCTTTACATTGTAAACAAACGAATGGAGACGTTTTTAATGAATATTTTTTTGGTAAATCATGAAACTAACACATACCACAAAAGATTAGGTATTTATACATATATTATTTTGATTAATAAATGAATTCAAATATACTCTGTTCCGTTTATCATCGTGAGATATCTTGTATTATAATGAAATGAACAATTTCTCTCTCTCTCTCTCTCTCTCTCTCTCTCTCTCTCTCTCTCTCTCTCTCTCTCTCTCTCTCTCTCTCTCTCTCTCTCTCTCTCTCTCTCTCTCTCTCTCTCAGTAACAGTAGTAGTATCAAATAATGATAAATTATGTGTATGTACCGGTTGAGATTCATTAGAATAACGGCAATAAAACTGTCAAATTCATATTTACGTCCAAAACCACAGGTTAATTGAGAACCGGTAGCGTAAAGCACAATTTGTTCAGATTGTCAACAGGATAAAACAAAGAAAAGTTCAATCCATGCATTGCACGGTTAATAATATGAGGAAATTTGACGGGATTTAGGGAAATATAACTTGCCATTCGATGAATTTCAATATCAAATCTGCATGGTGGATAATAAAAAAAAATGTTAGCTTTTATATACAAAAGGTAAAAAATAAAGTAATGCCGGCTTGGTTAAATTGATTTAAGCTGCTAAAGCACGTAAAAATCGAGGCAAATAAACTGCTGCAGATGTGAAACATTCGAATACACTGAATAAAAGAGGTCCCATACGAGAAAAAAATGAGTGGAAAAACAAAATTATATGAGTGTTATAAATCAAGAAAGATTCTTTATTTCATGGACTAATTGCAATAAAAACAGGCGAGTAAATGACTTTATAAAAACTCGGGCCATTCCATCGACGCGTTAAAGAAGTTAGAGACACTGGATATGCCCAGATTGGTACAGATGGTATTTTGAAGTAAAATAACGTCAACAGTTCCTCGTGCCAATATACAAAAATGTAATTTTCGGTACCAATACTTATATTAAGACTAGTAGTACCAACTTCTACAAACTAAGAACTCTTAAAAGTTTCTTGTGAGTCATTGGCAAAGTCTGGAGGTGCTGCTAAATAACTGCTCAGCATCATATATAGATAAACCATTACCAAATTTTCTCCCCCTGATATAAAAATATCAAGTCCCATGTACAAATTTTTGGGCATACCCCCACCCGCCAAAAAAAAAATCCTGTCTGCGTCCAGGATTCCGAATAAAACCAATTAAGATCATTTTTTATCAATTAAACTCTCGCATGAATAAACGAAAAAGGCGAATAAATAACATATTCGAAAATATTCCATATGAGAGAGAGTAAACCCCCCACCCAAAAAAAAGTTAAGGCACATAAAACAAAAACATCGGAGGTGCCGTTACAGAGGCCAAACCTCTCCTTATCTACTGACTGAAGTAAAGTTGGTGAACAAAGTCGCGGTTTACTTTTACAACCAATGGCAGCAGATCAGTGTGTGATGGAGGTTTCCCTGTTGTTATGGAATCCGACCCTTATGAATTAGTGGGAGGATGTCGAAACGAAGGGAAAGCATTAGCGAGAGTGCCAAAGAGGCGCTGGCAAAGTATTTCCGCCATGAATCCTTCAAGAGCGACCTTCAAAGAAGGGCTGTCGAGGCAGTCGTCGAAGGTAAAAGGGCGAATGACATTTGGTTACGTTTCCTTAACCTGATCCACATGTTTGCCTTTATAAAATAATAGCACATAACTTAGGGATCTTAACTAGTTATAATTTTGCCATATTAGCTATGGAAGGGGGCGTTGGGGGGCCGGTATTGTCTTGCCTTACAGGTCGTAACTTGATGATGGGGTCCTTCCGAAAATGTAGGTTACGATTTCATATCGTTTTTGCAACTTATTAAATAAATGCCGGCGCAAGTACAATGGTTAATTAAGCATTTATGTAACTCCTAAATAACAATCCTAGTTTATTATATCACCAGAGACTAATATACACAATGATTGTGGTTGCTGTTTTGTAATAAGTTAAAAGCGTAGGATTTAGATTTGATAATTTGTCCGTAATCTGGTTCAACAAGCAAATTGACTTGTTTCCCAGTAGCTTTTGAGGTATATTGAATTTGATGTTGGTGAATTTGAGTTTGATATAGATTAATTTGACTTTGATAATGCTGAATTTGGTTTCCACATTACTTGGGAGTACCTGGGTAACCCATGACAAGTGTGAGGGCTCCCAATGGAAAACTTTTTTTTTTTAGGGAAAAACTTAGTGTAAAATTCTTAGGTACATCTAAACTAACCATCCCAGTCCTAACCTAATGTAGGGGGCTAGGCCCCCCACTCCCCTATTTGGCTTATAGTGCCAAAGGTACTACTGGAATGCATGTTAACCTAACCTAGGGCGATGACTCCTAATCTGGTCGTTAGACTCCAACCCCCTGGACCCACCCCACCTAATAGGACTTTGAGCTCCATAAAATATATAGCGTTGGAATATAGAAGGATACATCTCTCTTTAGTCATAGAATAATCTAACATTACCTCTAGCCTGCAGTATTTGCCACCTGTCCAGATGGAACCTTCTAAATTGGATGAGTTCATGAAGCTCATCTGACAGAAATTATGGAGGAGTTCATGAAGTATTTCTGACAGAAGTTATGGATGAGGTAATGAAATATTTCTGACAGAAATTAGAGATGGGTTCGTGAAGTATTTCTGGCAGAAATTGGGGATGAGTTCATGAAGTATTTCTGACAGAAATTATTGTCAAAACCATAAAAAAAATCACCAGAAAAAACCCGTATTTAATATGGATTCAGCAGTCAGCAGCTTGCAAAATTTCACTTGGTCTGTTAAACACATAATTAAGCTGAAATAGCATGATACCTTAATTCTTATTTTCGTAGCTGAAAAAATATAATGAACACAAGAACTTAGTTTTATGGTTAAACAGAGAATAGTAACAACCTGAAAATACCAGGTACAGCAAATTCAAGGAGTGCCACCTAGCAAAGAAAACGAAAAAGAACCACATGATTGTAATGAAAAGGTTTGAAAAGCATTTGCCATTGGCAAATGTTGTTATTACAAAGAAGATAAACAGAGAACAGTAAATTATCTAACTATGTAAACAAGCAAGAGACATGAAGTTAGCATTCTACAATGTCTTGGTAACTATGTATCTGATTGTATACAGTATGTATTTTCTCATATCACATATAATTAGAAAAGTTATGTAATTATTGAGATATTAGTAGAAACAAATACAAATATGCTGTAAGTAAGAGTGAGCTGCTTGTCAAATACTGGGTTGGTCTCGTATGTAATGTTAAGTTGGGCCCAAGGCACTGGTTATTCTATTGCTTTAGTAATAGGGTGAACTAAGGTAATACAATGACATTTTAATTCTAAGCCAAATATATGAACCTTATAGGTCTATATTTAGGGATGGTTATCTTATGTTTCATGTATTTCTAACTGTTACTGATGCTATAGACCAGAACTGGGTACAATGCACAAATCAGAAAAGTAGGAAATGAGTAATTCGCAGCAAAATCAGTTGAAAAAGACAGATCATGTGTTATAGCTGTAAGACACTGAAAAATTGTAAAGTATGAAATTGTAGCAATGACAATTACAGAGATGCATCTTAACCTAATCTTACTTAGTATGCTGTGTTCTTGCCTGTCTGGGAACCCCATCTAACCTGACTTACAACACCAAAAATGTCAGAGTAAAATATTGGGAGGGATCTGAATCTAACCATTCATAATATAACTTGAACGATTGTTGCCGAGTCCTTACTTGGTTGGCAGGTTTTTCTCCCCCCCCCACGCACATACACAGGCCCACAAATCCTAACCTGACCTACAGTACATCGCTATAAATCACAAAACTTAAAAACAGACGTTGATCTTAGCCTAACCATGTATACCAGGTCCTTTAGCATTATGCTGTATTGAGCATATTCTTGACTGTGGGTTGAGAATGTAACAAATATGTTCAAATGGTCTTAAAAATTTACTGGATATTCACATATTGGCAGCCGGCATGCCTGTATGAATCAGATAATTGGTGTGCTGTTTTGGATATGTCGTTTTGATGAGAAACCACAGGGGTAGGGGTTGTGAGCCATCTTGAAATTGTTTTACTTCTTCTTAGACTTGGTTGTTCGTAAGGCACTTGTTTTTAAATGACTATATTAGAATACCTGTACGTGATACAAAAAAAAAAAGATCGCCTTTCCAGTGTAAAGGAAAGTTTCCAATCTTTATTATCAGTAGTTAACAATTACGAAATTGTTATATATTTTTTCTCATCTGCAGGTTGTTGCATCTAAAAGGTGATAACACCTGAGACAAAATCTGTAGTCAGTGCCATGTTTATCTTTTAACATTTGAATGAAATTGCCCTGTACAGCAAGTTATGAAAACTAATCAACATTCTTTCAGGGAGCTTGGTTTCTTCCATTAATAAACTTTTTTTAAAGATTCCAAATTCCTTTTCTGGTCATCTGTGCAGTGTAGTAGATGTGTTTACTTTCACATATATGAAGTATAAACATTGTACTCTTGAAATATTTTTTCAGGTAGTCAAGATGTCTTTGTGTCCATGCCTACTGGGTCAGGCAAATCTCTCTGCTACCAGTTACCGGCTGTTATGGCAGAAAGGAAAGTTGCAATCGTCGTGTCACCTCTTATTGCCCTGATTAAAGTAAGTGCTCTAACACTTTTTATGGTGAAAATCTAGTAATGTTTTCAAAATATTTTTGAAAGGTTATGCCTTAACAGTAATAAGAACATAGTGCATTATTCTTTAGGAAGGGTATATGTATCCTTTTCTCCAAAACAGGATCAGCTGGAACATTTGCAAAAATTGTGCATCACAGCAGAATCAATAAACTCCAAAATGTCTTCTAAAGAACGAAAGAGGGTTTTGGCCGATTTATCCTGCATGTCGCCAACAACGCGACTTTTATACATCACCCCTGAGCAGGCATCAACAAATTTTTTCAAGGTACAGTTGTTACAAATATAGGAATTACCATTTTGTACTTTCCATATCATTATAACTCGGCATGAAAAATTTTTATACATAAGTGCAAAATCTTCTGATACAGGAGAACTAAACTTCCTTTCATTCATTCCGTTTTGTCTTTTCCCGTTTAGCTGTCCCGTATTTAATTTCATCTTCCTCCACTTTCCACCGCTCCCCGAGAACATATCTATAGAGGAACCCGAAGAGGTTCAACTTATGTTGAAGGGCAACTGTCATTTCACCGCCTCATAGTCATTGTCAAAGTTGAAAATAAATTAGCATTCAGAAATATTGAATTTTTGGTTCTTTAGTCAGTCACATCTGGTGAAGCATTTCGATTCAGAAATGAAAGTACTGTTTGGGAACTAGTCACCTCGACTAAGAGCCAGGAGAAGGTTCAGAGTTAACTCCTTACTCTACTTGGTTCTCCTTCATCATTCATGTGATAACTAATAAAGATTATTTCCCTTTTTTATTTCATAAAAATGAACAGTAATAAAAAAGAAACAAAGAATGGAAAGGAATTAATAGACATTGTTGCAGAGACATAGGTTTTGGGTATGAATTGTAAAGACTTGACAACTTAAATTTGGGAGTTGATGAAAGATAACTTTTAGATTCAGAGTGCTTGGCATTTAGAGGCAAATGTTTTGTTATAATAAACCTTCTCTCACAATTATAATCATGTTTCAGTTTATGGTGGTTGTATTTTGCTGATTAGGTACACATCTTTTCTATTCAGTGTGGGACTGTGATTTTCTTGGGTATATGCCTAGTTTCCATTCGTAAAAGAGGACTAAAAGCTTAACACCATATGGTTGTGCTTCAGTGCACCTCACGTGGTGCCCTCTAGGCATTATTTAAGGTTTTTGCAGTGTTCTTGTCCCACCCACAATTTAGTCTTTTACTTTACCTCCATTCTTGTTGCCTTTCTTCCATCTTGCTGCCTAACCACTCCTCCTCCTTGTCACTCTCTTAAGCCTGAATGGCTAAAAGTGTTTCAGTGCTTGGCTTTGTCGCCGAATTTTCGTGAATCGTCATTATCTTCAGTGTAAGAAGACTTCAGAAGCCGTACACAATAGCTGTATTGCCAAAATAATTGTTACTTAGTTGACTGAAATAGGAGTTGGCATTTTTAGCCGTCATTCTCTCATCTGGTAGGTAGTTGTCGTAGTTAACATGTAGTCCTATTTTATTGTCTTGTAGCCAGCTGATTCATCTTGCTTGCTTAGGTCGTCCCTGGTGATCATGTAGAGAAGTATGAGGTCATTTTTTGCATTGGGGGAGGGATAAATGGGTTATCATTGCTCGTTTCATATAAGATGTAAGTGGAATACAGTAATGGAGTTAATCATGTGTTGAGCCTCTTAATTACCCTGTTTAGCTCATGTTGTACAGTACATTTGTATTTTGGATTTTGTTTTATATTGCTTAGTTCTACTTCAAGCTTCTGAAGTGTTATGAATGATAATTCATGGTTTGTGTAACGTAATTGTTTGATGGTAACATTAAAATTGTTTTTATTCGAATGAATGCAAGCTTTCACGTCTAACCGATCATTTCTATCTTGTCTGCAACTTTTGTTACAGGAGCTTCTTGACAGACTTTACAAATACAGAAAGCTCTCCTACTTTGTTGTGGATGAAGCTCACTGCGTCAGTCAGTGGGGGCATGATTTTCGTCCAGATTTTCTCAAGCTGGGTTACTTAAGAAAAAGAATTCCAGATACTCCATGGGTTGCTCTTACTGCTACAGCTACGTCTAAGGTAAGTATTCCAGTGTACAGACACCACCCTAATTACAAATATTCAAAGATACAAAAAAATGGGATCGCAGATTAAAATTGTGTTCTGAGCTTTTCCCTTTGCCACCCATAAGTTTAAATTTTGTTTTGGTCTATTGCTCATAGCATTTGTTTTTACAATATCGAACTTTGTACATTTTTCTTGGCTTTCTGAATTGATATTTCCAGTGACTGAGTTTAATTTGGACAACCATGCCTGTTGTGGTCTAGACTTAAGAAGAGCCGTTCCCTTAAACCTTCCCCGTATTACACTCTCCTTTGCAGCTGAAACAGGATAATACCAGGGAGTCCTTATAGACCAGACAGTCTGAACATTGTGATTAGTTCAAGTCACTCAGGTCAAGGAAAGATCAAGTTGTTTTGAAAACTTGTGATATTGCTTGGAAGAGCTAGACAGACAGTGAATAAGTTTCTTAATTTCATACCTTGATTATGGAATATGTATGCCAAGTTACTTTATTGTATATAATTTGTATGTCAATGTAAGAGATTTCCTGCATTTTTGCAAATCAAAGAAATTTTCCCAGGATAGTATCGTAAGGCAGTCCACGCTTACCGGAAGCATTGGCGTTACGGTGCTGAGGCACTTGGCTAGCGATGCCGATAACCAGATTTTCAGCGCCGGTAAGCAGTTTATCGGCGCTGACTTCCAGTTAGCAGTGTCGTTAAGTGGCTTACCAACGCTATTACTGACGATTTTTGGTTAGTGGCCTTGGCCGGTAACAGACCCCCCAGCCATTAACCGGGAACTGCCTCAGATACTTAACTGAACATGTCATACTTTACAGGTGGTCGATGATATTTTCCAGCAACTGAAACTCAGGAATCCTGTTGCCAGATTCAAAACGTCATGTTTCCGACCCAATTTGTTCTACGACGTAAGATTCAAAGATGCTCTGGATGATCCATTTGAGGAGCTGAAAGATTTTGTCACAAATTCACTTGGGGCTGACTGGGAGGAAAATAGAACGGTGAGCTACCCATCTTGCTGTTACGGCATTGTATTTCAGTTTGAGGGTAAGAAGCAGTCCGTTCTTAAATCGCTAATGTAATCAAATTTTGCAGCTATCAAGGGCATCCCCTTAGGCATGATTAACATATATTGTTATTGAAGATTAATTTTTTTTACTTAATTCACAGGTTTTAGCTATTCAACTGTAATTAGGCGCAGGTTGAGAAACCTTTATTGGAAATGCTTGGAACCAGAAGTGTTCTGGATTCTGGATTTTTTTTAGATTTTAGAATATTCATATTCAGTAAATTCCCATTATTACAGCAACAGTGGTTTGTAAAAACTACCGTATCTCTTAAATCTGTAATGAGGTGCTATTGATACATTTTTTTTTTCAGTCGAGATCAGGCTGTGGGATCATTTATTGTCGAACAAGAGCTGGAACCATTGAGTTGGCAAGTCAGTTAACAAAGAAAGGAGTACCAACCCTAGCATATCATGCAGGTGATGTATTGTTGTTACTTTAGTATTTGATGGATGGTACTGTATATATAAAAATGATGTTAACATAAACCCATTACTTTATGTTAGCCTAATCTGTGGAAGCAGCAATCGCCAGACACATCCTAGAAGAAGAAGAAGAATTCTCCTTTACATCCATCAGAATATGCATCTGGGTCCCTTAGCATCCCTTTGTTTTTCATCCAGAATTTTTTGCTATAACGACCTCTTTCGTTTTGAATCATCAGATATCTAGAACTATTCTCACAGTTCTCTTGAGCCTGAACACCTGTCATAAATGGCTGTACTTGTCAGCATATTTATAAGTACAGAGTATATTTGAAAAGCTGGCTCCTTACCTGTTCTGACAGTAAGAAGTGATGTGACTTCCTTTTTGGGGAAATAGATATCTTTTTACCTCTTTTATCATGTATTTTGGTAATGGTATGTGTTAGTTTAGCCCATTGTTACGGCTTAATGAATGCCTCGCAAGTACATTGTGCTTTCTCATGCGTATTCTTATAGTGCTACGTTTGTGTTTAGCATAGTGCATGTGTTGGTAAGCTGAAACCAGTCTCTTGTTGTGACCTTGTGTTTGCTACTCCATCACTACTATTATGAAGTTAAACTTTAAAATTAGGCTTAATGTTTTTGTTTTGCTTTGCAAAGTTATGATAGTAGTTATCGTCACTTTAGGTTATCGGCAGTTTTTCTCTTGATGCTCAGCAGAGTTACTAATAACCTTTTAGCCTTCATATATTGATCCTGTAATAGCCTAGCTTGTTATTTAGCACCTTAGTAAATTTACATGGAAATTTTGTTATTTTGTGGTTTTTGTGTTATGCCAGAGCTATACGTACGAGACCTCTTGGCACAAAGGGTTGGACCTGCATGGCTAATACAGATACAGTACAGAGAAATACTGTATTACTTTGTGCATGCAGGGATCAAGTTTGTCCTCCAAGTTTAACCTGTAAAACATGGAAGGGTTAGCCAGCCCTCAGTGAGCCTTTTTTAAAACAAAAAGGCACCATAAGTGACCAAAGACTTTTAAGGAAGGCAGTGCTTGATCTGCAATATAAGGAATAAGCACTGCCTCCTTAGTGCCATCTACGAGTATGGGAAGTCCCAAACCAGTGACAAGGTCATTCAAGTTCAGTAAACTTGAGAAGATGGAGCAAAATCTTCATTATTTACTTGACAACCTCTCATAGGAGACATGTTGTCCAACCCAGATCCTCATCTTACTCTTTCACATCGAGGTAAGAGGTCTCCTTCCACTGATGAGCTGCAGATAATGTCGGTGAGTGCGGAGGTTCATTTTTTTATGAGAAAGCCTCTGTTGGTAGTGAAACACTTCCTCCTCTCTTCCAATAACTCTAGTAGAAGTCAAGACTCATCATGGTCTTACATTAATGCTGCATAGCTCATGCAGCACACCTTCAGATGACTGCGACACCTCTTTTGTAGTGATGCTCTGTGATTTGTGCCGTATGAAGAGGACAGGGGAAACACTCTTCAAATTATTTTTCATGTCATCTTGTTAATTGATTATACTTATTGTTTATTTGATCTTTTTAAGTTAGAGTATATTTATTGAACTCATATCAATACCATGAACATATTTTGTGATTAATGTCTATATTCTTCAATCATATGTCCCTTTTTCAAGTAATTTAGTGAACTGTTGTTGTTGTTATTATTATTATTATTATTATTATTATTATTATTATTATTATTATTATTATTATTATTATTATTATTATTATTATTAAAAAACAAACAGGTAAAGAAAAAATAATTAAAAAGACACTATTAAAAATGGCATTAATGCACCTGGTTAAATTTCATGGGAGCAGTATATTGTAAATAAAATTACTTTGAGAAGGTATATATATCTTTGATATATTGTAGTTCAATAGGTTTTCCACTTATGAGTCATATTTGTGTTTGGTTTTTAGGTTTAAAGGATAAAGAGAGGTCAAAGGTTCAAGAAGATTGGATGGATGGAAAGGTAGCAGTGATTACAGCGACAGTTTCGTTTGGTATGGGAGTTGACAAGGCCTCTGTCAGGTAATTTTTGCAAGTAGTTTAAACGTTTTATCTCTGTGTACCTTTTGTTGAAAAAGGCTTTACTTTTATATATTGATTGAGGTGTTTTTTACTTCTTTACTTTGAAATTGTTTTTTAGGAAATATCAGGAGAGATTTTATAAAGCAAAATTTGGTATGAATTTAATATCAATAAAATATGAATTTGCAGTAGAGTTAGTCATCAAAGAAGATCCTTTATTTTGAGGCAGCTTACAGCAAGGTTCAACAGTATACAGTACACAGCCAAAAATTAAATGGAGAAGGATCTTGGCAAAGGCCCTGCTTAATGTAAATTTGAAGAATTTCCCCAGTAAGAAACAAGGCTTTATTGGGAGTGCCCCCTCCCCCCCATTTCAGACAGTATTGGAAATGTCCTCCCCCAGACTTTTTGGAGCGTTCTCCTTCCAGATGCTATTTGGTGTGCCCGTTACTGAATACACTTATGTAGGAGCTCATTCCTTGTTAAATTTGAACGTCATCTGATAGTGTGTATAGATGACTTTGTGAATTCTCTATCTACTGTATTATGTTTATCCACATTTTGTTTTAGGTTTGTAGCACACTGGAGCGTTCCACAGTCAATGGCTGGATATTACCAAGAATCGGGTCGAGCTGGTCGTGATGGGCTGCCCTCCAGATGCAGAATATACTACAGCAAGTCGGAAAGAGACACCATTTCCTTCCTCCTTAGACAGGTTAGGAAAAGAACGCTTGCTTCTTATTACTTGGAAAGAGTAGTCTTTTCAAGGACAAAGGACAATTTTTCTAGTTTTACAAGAGATTTCCAAAACATAAATTTTCCAGTTGAATACATTGAGTGTTACGGTAGAAGTGAGAAAATTCGATTCTATTACAGTACAAAAATCATAAAGTAAAATTTAACAATTTATTTTTGATTTCCTGCAAAATGAACCTTTTATGGTTTTCCCGTATATGTTACCTTATTCTTAATAATTTGATCAGTTGGATTGGAAGTAGATACCTTTCAGGCAGTAAGCCTGTATGAGTCCTGTCTGTGTCAGAGCCAGAAATGTGATAAGTAATAAGTAATATTTCACACTGTTTGCCATCTGTGAAGTTACCACCACAGGTTATGATTGTCTGTGTCAGAGCCAGAAATGTGATAAGTAATAAGTAATATTTCACAGTTTGCCATCTGTGAAGTTACCACCACAGGTTATGATACTCATTCTGGTGTCATTTTAAAGCAGGATACTTTTAATTTTCCACACAATGCTTCAAGTATTCTCCATGAGTTTTCCATGAATTTTGATTTTGTGTGTGTCCCCAGGATGAATCCAAAGCAAAGGTGTCTGGTAAAACACACAGGGAGGACCAGGCGAAAAAAGCCATCAAGAGTTTTGAGAATATCATCAAGTTTTGTGAAGTTCCTATGTAAGTATTTTGAAAACTTCTGATCTTGTAATTCCTGACTGTAGTTTCAGCTTTATCTTTCTTTTTTTCTCTTTTAAGTTTTAGCTCACAGGTTCTCTACTGTCCATCATTATATACAGGCAGTCCCAGGTTTATGATGGGGGTTCCGTTTTTCCGCTGCATCGTAAACCGAAAATCGTCGTAAACCAAAAAATCGTCAAAAATCTTAAGAAAACCTTACTTTTAATGCTTTGGGTGTATTGAAAATGATGTAAACTGCATTTTTATTGAGTTTTTCATAAAAAAACCTTCAAATTTTGATTATTCTGCTGTTTTGGAGCCATATTTCTTCCGTCAGATCAGCGTACGATGCGTTGTAACCCCGGAACATGCATTGTAAACCGGGAAATAATTTCTGATGGATATATTTCAAAAGCGTCGTAACCTCGGAACGTCGTAAACCAGACCCGTCGTAAACCGGGGACTGCCTGTATTTGAATAAATAGAATGACGTTCTCCTTTATTTTAGTTTTAACTATTTTTGTGATTTTTGAATTCCAGATTATAAGTGCTTTGTAGAAAACGAAAATTTGCAAATGTGATACGAATTGTATTTCAGAAATATGAGTAAAACAATTCACACAGTTTCCTGACTGAAGTCTATGTTAACTATATACTTTGCTGGTTATATTTTGCTTTTAATTTTTGAAAGTGGCTTTGAAAGGCTGACTTATGAAAATACAATTAAAGTTCTGAATGAAATTTTTGTGTCCTTGGGGCAAGTTTATTTTATATTTGTGCTTCTCTAAAAAGGAACTGAAGTCACTGCTGTCCTTGCAGATGCCGACACCTTTCATTTGCCAGATATTTTGGTGATGAGAAGCCAGATTGTAAGAAAAACTGTGATTACTGCACTAATCCTAATAGCGTCAACAAGCAGGTGGAACTCTGGAATGAATCCCTCATACGTAAAACGGAATACAGATTTAGGTCGGTAGCCGTGTTTGAAAATGCAGAGGATTCAGACTTGTATGGAGGTGGAAGGCGTGGTCAAAAAAGGTAAAAAAAAAAAAAAAACATATTTTGGAGCTACCTTATTATTATTATTAAAATTATGGCCTTAAGTTTTAATTTATGTTTTGGCATCTGATGAATTTTAATCTTGTTACAATAGTTTTAAGAAGTGTTTGGTTTGCCTTACTGGAGCTTATTCCTTCATCATCTTGTTTTAACAGTGCAGAAGTTTGGGAATTTTGGTTTTCTCTGAATTTAAATCTTTCATTTGTTCAGGCTAGCAATTTGGTATTTCCTTGGTGGAGGAATTTGGACATTTTTATGGCCTACCTTCTACCATGCTTCTTTGATGATGAATTTTGTCTTTGTCTTTTTATTGTGCCTCATATTACATCTCTTTGTCAGTTCAATGAAGTTATAATGTACCTTTATTTTGCCTGTTAAGCCAGTCAGTATTTCAACTTCTTATTTTTCCTCCAGTCAGTATAAATACTACAGAGTTTTCGAGTCTTGGAAAGCGTTCATCAGGTCCCTCAAGATTTAGTTCCATCTTTAATGAGAAGGACAGAGCCCTTCTTTTAGCACAAGGGAATTGATTTGCAATACACGTGAAAAAATTCAGTGAGGACTGAATCGCCATTCCTTTGAACTTCTAAGTTATTGCTTTCTCACTTTGCGACTTCCATGTTTACGATGCATTACAGTACATGAAAGCTGAGTTTTTTCTATTGGATGTTCCATCTTACATCAGCACAGTCCACTATACCTTGACCTTTAGGCCCAGCTCCTTCCTATTCACGATCGATGGCATTTTCAACCCAAGATTAATGTGAGTCTCCACCACCTCTCTGGATTCTGACTTGGATATAACGTAGTAAGATTTTCGTCTGACGGTCAGCTGGATAATCTTCACAGTATTGCATATCCTATAGTTTTTCCAAGTAATATAAGGGCTTGTTTTTCGGACAGGGAATTCCAAGGGCCATTGACATTTCTTTCTTCTGCGTTGATTTTTTCAGATTCTCACAAGATGGAATTTATCCAACAGAGACAAGATCAAGCTCTCATAACCTCAACAAGGCTCTTCTTTTATCTGCTTGTGCCACAGCTGCTGGAGGTGACATGCTTACTGAGTACTTTGCCTCACTTGTAAAATGAGGACAGTAAATCCTTGAGTAGATCAAGCTGTGCAGTCCGTTGGCAGTCTCCCTTTTGTGTCTGCATGTCCTGTACATAACCTGCACTTAACATGTTAGTTTCCATCGTAGAATAAGATTATAGTTACTGATAGGTTAAGGTTGACAGGTACTGGTACAGGAGATTGGTTGGTAGATGTATTGTTGATGTAGGATTGTAGTAAGTTTGATAATCATGGCCATACAATTTCAGGGAACAGGATGAGTATGAACGGAGCAATGATGATGATGCTGTTCGTGAATCGGAGAGGCAAGAGAAGAAGGAGCGCACTGCTTTGATAAAGCAACAGTTTGCTTTGCGTCGCGGTCAGGGCGGATCTTCGTCATCGTCCTATACCAAGAGGTTGAAGGAGCAAAAGGAAAAAGAGAAATTAGAAAGAGAGGAAAAGGAACGTGCTGGAAGATCAAAGTTAACGAGTGCTGAATTTACAAATAAAATCCCTGGATTGAATGTTTCGGTGAGTTAGTCTTCGTAACTTATCAAATTTCTGATATCTTGTGTCAAATTAAGCACAGTCTTCTATTTTAGCCAAATATCGACCCGGAAATAATCTGATGCTGTGTTTTATCACTTTTTAGGTTCAGTATACTGTATATTACTAAATCCCTCAACTGATTGTTGTTTTTTTAATTTTTACCAGAAGAATAAATGGACATTCTTGACTCACATAAGGTGAGATTGAAGGTTTCCTTCATTACTAAATAAGCAAATGATAACCTACAACTTCTTGGAAGAAAGAAAGTGTTTAAGATTCTTACTCAGGTTATTAAGGGATTTGTTTCCAAGACTTTTACTGTTAAGAATATGACTGCTTAAATTTATTGCTACTAGGTTCTTTAGTACATGATGTCTGGCTCTTATAAAAGACAATTGGTTTCAGTGATGAATGCAGTTATCTCTGTGCGCTTGATATGAATGTCAAGAATTCTTGCTCCTCACAAAGCTGAAATTAAGACGCTGGTATTATCAGCCAGAGTGAAGAAGGGATTCCATTCACATGCAGGAAATAGAGAGACAATAATTGAGAGGTCCTGTGGGAAAACTGCAAAATATTACCTGGGGCCTTTTGCAGACAGATAATTTGAAGCTAGGTAATTGCATAGGTGGGGAACCCTGTTAAACAACACCATAGTAAATCTGTTAATGTTTGAAATGGAGATAGTTTGTGAAAGGATGAAAAGTATTTAATGAGAGGGTGTAGTGAAAGTATCAAGTGTTACTGCATTAAGAAGGTACAGATTGCAGGTTTTTCTAAGAATTTGACGTTACTTGATCCTTGGTGCCAGAGAGCTCGCAGTTTGGTGTAACTTTTTATATTTACTCAAGGTCTGTTTTTTATAGTTGAGCATTGTGTCACAACATTAAACATTGTGGAATTTACTAACCGAAACCATATTTAGATAAGCATGAAACTAGTTTTTTACCTTCCATCATTTCTTATTCGCTTTGCACATTTTAGGTATTTCATAGTCGTTCTTTTCTATCCTCAGAATCGTGAGAGGTACCTTCAGATGTTATCTCAGACACTGGAGAAGAATTATGAAGCTTGTAGAAATGCAAACCTTGTTTCAAATTGCTTAAAAGAGTCAGATATTGAGGATGTGGCTGTGAAGATGGAGTATAGTGTGTTTACAACAACCAGTGTCATGATGATGTATCGAAAAGGCATCATGGATATGGTGAGTTTTAGAATAAGCAGACCCGTAGTATTGCATTTGCTAACTGCAGTTTTGGAGTGTTGTCTTGAAGTGTGATAGACTCATTCTCATGACATATAAATCATTTGCAAGTAACCAGATTTTTAAACGTACCTTGTTACAATTTCTTGAAGTCACCGGCAAAAGTAATTTAGTTAGAGTAGATATAAACATTTTTGACTGTTTAGTTTCTCAGTTTGTGAAATGGCACTGTTGTAAGGTTATATCATTTTGCAGACATTTATTCAGTACCCATACAAAGTACAACTTCACAGTTACCATACAAAGTACAACTTCACAGTTACCATGCAAAGTACAGCTTCACAGTTACATCATTATGTAACTGCCAATTGCAATAGCTGTTTTCACATAAAGTATTTTATTATCAAATTATATACTGGCATGTTGGAAAGAACTTCTGCAGATCAAAGTTGCACAGTGATACTATAGCCCAACGTAGAATGTGGTTACGTTCTGAAAAGTATAAAAAATTATGATGGACAATTGGATAGTGGTTTTCACATTATTTGTGGTCATGTGGATGTTCTGGGGTTAAGCTATTCAGTATCCTTGAAAGATCCCCCGCTCTGTTAATTGGTTGTTACATACATTTGTGGCAGATTTTAGTCTTGTCTCTCAGATTTCTTGCCACCTCAATTGGATGTCATTTACGTTGTGTTGTTCCTTTTGGGTGTATATAATACTATAAGTCCTTTTTTCACTACCACCCCATTAATCTTGTGATGCCCATGTTCTTGGTCTCAAATGTCCTGAGACACTATCATGTTTTCAGGACATAAAAGCGATTGTTGACGTATGTACCGTATGGATCCACTAGTAGGAAAGTAGGAACCAACTACCTTTTTGGCTATTTATATATCTGTAATATGGTCAAGAGGTCGTCATCATTTCCTCAATTTTTTCTCTTGGTGCCCACAGAGATCTTTTATTCCCTTGTGAATCCTAATAATTGTTTTCAAAAATTTTTAGTTTTCTTAACAAATCAGATTAAACATTCTTAACAAATCAGATTAAACATCTTTGATGTGCTCAGTTATTGCTTGCATTAGCTTTCAATTATTGCTTGCATTGGTTTTACCTGTAGCACTTACTGTTGCTATCCATTTTCGGTGCGAATTTCTCTCTGGTCGTTTGTAAACTTTTGATACTTTTTGTAGTGTTTTTCATGTAGTCTCTGTACTGATCAACTTTTGAGAGAGCAGGGACTTTACCTGAGACACTTCCATATCCTGGAGTGCTTTCCATGTCTTATCTTTTCTCCAGTGATGTACCTTCCCCACTGGCATCTGTGAATGCTCCCAGGGGCATTCCTGTCACCTTAGATCCTGTGACCCCAGACAAAGCCAGCTGGCTACAAATGAACCCCCCACCACACCCCTGCCAAAAAGTTTCTGTTATGCTTGCAGTTTCAGGCAAGGAGACCTGTGTTGATTGATCATGGGATAGTATTATAGCAGTCAAACATTCAGAGGAGGATGATGTGAAGTAACTAGAGGTATGCGAGAGGAGTCTTCATATTCTGAAGTCTTTTGTGTTTAACAGTTGTGTCTGCAGTGTGCAAAGAGGGCAGCAACAGCTGTATGAAGTAAAGGACACGCTCTTCATAAGACAACTCATTGCGTCAATTTTTTTTGCCTTCCAGTGGTTATGGCCACTGCTTACATTGTTGCTGACATGAAGATGAGAATGGAAGGTCAAAGAACAACCAAGGTTTACATGCCACCAAAGGTTGCTTTGCAGTGATACCGCAAGCGTTACGGTAGCAACAGCAGAAGCAGCAGTGAACTGCCAAACCCCAGACAACAACGGCAATGGAGCAGTCAGAAAGTAGAATCCCTAAGGAGTAGATCTCAGAACAGTGATGTACTGAAGAGGCAAAGGAGAAAAACCCTGCTCTCTTAAGTAGAGAGGGCAAACAAAACCTGCAACAACAAAAGCCAATGACAGTGGGAAGAAGGTTCAGAAAGGGCTTGAGGAATAGATGAACTTTTAAAGATACTTGCAATCTGACGCTCATGCCCATTACTTTTAACCTAATATGCCCCTCCTCCCTACCTCACTAGTTCCTCGTTGGATGAATCGGTAGAGTTCTTGGCTAGCGCTCTGCTAGGCCCAAGTTCAAGTCTCCGGCCCGCTAATGAAGAATTAGAGGGATTTATTTCTGTTGATAGAAATTCATTTCTCATTATAATGTGGTTCGGATTCCACAATAAGCTGTAGGTCCCGTTGCTAGGTAACCAGTTGGTTCTTAGCCATGTAAAATAAGCTAATCCTTCAGGCCAGCCCTAGGAGAGCTGTTAATCAGCTCAGTGGCCTGGTTAAACTAAGGTATACTTTTTTTTTTGTTGCTGTTGCACAGACCACACAAGAAGTGAGAGTTAGCTAGTAATAGTTGGTAGAACCATTGTGCATGCACTTACCAACCTGGAGTATGAGATTGTCTTCTCATTTTATAATACGAATGAAATTTGTGCTGGAAAAATAAATTCTGTCTTTCATAAAAACTAATTTTATAATAAACTAAGTAGCTAATCTTTAAGATTTTTACTTTTAGCCAAATGAGGCCTTTATTATCAGCATCTTGTACGTTGATACCGAATATAAATCTGTTTTAGGAACCCAGGCTCATTACTCTAATAGTTCTCATGATGTATTTTAGTTGAATTAAATTCAGTATTGGATTAATATTTGTGTTCACCTTTGTCACCATTAGAAAAGAACTTGTTTATACATTTACGTTTTGTAATTTCAGGTCATGAACATCAGAAAGGACACACAAGGGTTCAGTTACCGCAGCGAGTTGGCCGAACACGAACCGCAGTTGAGTTTAAACCAGTTAGCCAAGCAGATTGAAGAAAATATAAGGAACAGGAAGAACAGCGGCAGCGCATCCAACTCGGGATTTAAAACGGCAAGTCAGATGTTGAACGAAAAAGGCGCAGAGCCGGGAAAAGCGCCAAAACAAGCTCCAAATCTCAGCTCTCGAAAAGGCTTTTCTCTGAAAAGATCACCCAACCATCAGACTTCGTTAAATAGTTACTTTCAGAAGGTCCCTAAGTCCGATAACGTGAAAGATCACCAACTTTCCGAAAGTGGCTCTGAAAGCGAAGATGTCAAGGCTGGGGATGATGATCGGGAAGAGGACGTAAATGAGGCTGCTGAAACCGAGATGAAAGATGGGAAGACCGAGGAAGAAACCCGATCTGATGAAGAGAAAGATTTTTATGACCCTGGTGAAAATGAGGAGTTTGACCAAGAGGAAATAAATCTCTCAGACATAGAATTATCCGGGGATGAATCAAATCACACAGCTGGTTCCTCAGGGAAGTGCACTCCCGAAAATAAATTCAGAAATAGCCTAGAAGTTGATTCCAGTGAAGAAGATTCTAAAGCAAAGTTTGCGAATGATGAATTGAAGTCCCCAGATAAGGAGGACGGTGACACAGATAAGGGACTGGACACATTGACCGATTTAGATGACAGTAATGGTAATGTGATTTCTGACCGGTGGAATGATGGACGATGTTCAGATGGAGACAGGCGTGGTCAGATTTCAAGCTTTAATGGAAGCAAAGTGAACAGTTTTGAGACGGAATCTCTTGAAACTGTTAACTCTGTTAAAAGCAGTGTCAGCGACTGTAATGCTGATATCGATGAAGGCAGAAATTTTAATATCAATGGAAAGCACGATGTTGCTTCAGATGAAGAGTCAACAGTCAGGTGCACTAAAAGGGAGAGAAGTCCTTCTCCAGCTCTTCCAAAGAAGAGGCTTTCTATATTTGAGGAAGTACATATGTTTGCGAGGTTGAATTCCGTTAGTGATGACGGAGAGAAAACTGGAGAAAAATCTAGTAATGATGAAGAAAATTCTTCGGATAGCAAGGAAGTTAAAATACCTGGTGTCTTTGAAAGTGATAGTCTGAAAGTCAGGCACGAAGGTTTATCAAAAAGTAGAATGCTAGAGTTGAAGGAAGTTGATTTATCAGAGGAGGCAGATGTCAAGCACTTTAAATTATTTACAGAAGAAAATAAATCAGATCTGTCAACAGATGTGAAACATGACATATTGGAAAAGAAGCAAGATCAACCAAAATCCTTAGACAGTCATGTTGATGACGTAGGAAGTGACCGTAAAACCTCAGACACGAAGCACAGTAAAAGAAAAAGGAGGGATTCAATGGACGATGTAAAGAAAAAGCCTGCTCTACTCCAAGAAGTAGATTTATTCAGTAGTGCAAGTTGTGATTCAGATTCTGGATTAGTTGACCTGGATAAGGACAGAGGAAGTAATAGCAGGAAGAAAATGAAAGTCAGTGAGTCTGGTGGTGCGGAAAAGGGTGGGAGCCATGAAAAATACAGAGACAGGGGCAAGTCTAGTAATATGTCTCAAAAGGAAAATGAAAAGTTTAGTCACCGTGGCAAGCAGCCCGACAGGATAAGTAAAGATATAAAATCACCGAAGAATTTAAATGTTTCGAGTACCTGTTTAAAGGAAATAGATATGTTTGATACTGTGAATAGTGACGATGAAACTAACATTGTTAGAGATGGAAAGATTAAGAGACAGATTTCGAAAGAGAGGAAAGATAAACATTACCCACATGAATTTATTGATGGTGACAGGACAGACTCAGAAATGGTGTCTGATGCAGATGAGAAATTGGATAGTTTCAGTGAGATTGAGACTTTTTATGAGTTGTCACGTAAGTCAAAAAAAGAAAGTTCACATAAGGAAATGGAAGTTAGTAGTAGTAGTAGTAGACATTCAGACTTTACAAAACACAAGGAGAATGATGTAAGAAAACAAAACTACGACAAGTACAAGCACAAAAGGAAAGAGGACCATACGAATGTAGAGAAAAGGAGTAATTTTAGAGAAGTAGACATGTTTAATGTCCCAGAAAATGATAGTGAAACTGCGATTAGTGAAAAGACTGCTGCAAAAAACGTAAAAATGGTGAGAAACATGGAAGCTAAAAGCTCAGCCAAGAAGGAATGTTTTGACGTCAGTTCAACTGATGATGAAAGCGACAGGAACGCAGTGGACTTCAGCAAGCAGAGCTTAAAGTCTCCCAGTGATAAACTTAAAAATCCTGCATGTAAGCAAAACAAAACAGGTCTGGGGAAAAAAGACTCAAAAACCGTTTTCAAAGAAATAGATATGTTTGCCGTTCACGCCAGTGATGACGACGACGATGATGAAGAGTCTCGAGGAACTAAGAGGAAAAACGCAGGGAATGCCAAAAGTAGCAATGGAAAGGACTCTAAAAGGAAAACTGAAAAGGATGATTTAGACCTAGGTTTGTTTGGTAGCGACGACGAGCATGACTGGGACTCAAAGAAGAGTAAAGTATGCAAAGCAGATGCTCTTAAAGGCATAAAAAGAAAAGATGGCGAAAGGAAAGCTGAGAAACGTGATTTGGACAAGTGCCTTTTTGATAGTGATTGTGAAAGTGGTGCAGACAACAAGGCAGACGTGGACCGTAGGTTAAATCAGGTTTGTAGTACTAACAGTGAGAAACTCAAAAGTAATAGGCATACAGGTCAGTATGTGAAGGAGCCAAAACATGAAAAACCAAATATGGATCTTGCGCGGACATGGAAAAAATCAAACTGTGAGAAAGGTAAAGAGTTTCCTGTAAGGACAGACAAAAGAAATTTATTACACGAAATAGATATGTTTGATGTTCATGACAGTGATGACGGAGGTTGCGTAACCAGTAAAAAGAAAAGTGCAAGTCGTGAAAAGAGTGGGCAAAGCAGAGAGAACAGGGGAAAAGTTAAAAAGCAAGATAGTGATTGTGAAAGTGATACAGAATTGAGTCAAAGTAAACAGCACTGTAGTGAAAACAGAAGCCGCGATAAAAGAGCAGGACTAGAATTCACTCCAAAATATACTGGAGCCCCACATTCTGAAAGATCAAAGCATATGGAAGGTGATGAAACCATACAAAGGAAAACTGAGGATTTGCAGAGGACCTCCAAGGCGAAAGGTGCCTTGCATGGGTTTGATATGTTTTCCGCAACGAATTGTGATTCTGATAATGACACAGATACTGAAAAGGAGGGTATAGGTATGAGTAAGGGATGTTTCACTGATAAACAGAACAGTGACAGTGGAGGAAAAAGACCTTGCAGTTCTCGCGATGGAAAATGTTCTGCAGACGTCAAGAGTAACCACAACGAAGAAGAAAGTGGAATTTCTCCTAGTAATAGTGCTGAAAGGAAACTTCCACCTAAGGTCAATGTAGAAGAGGACATCAGGCTGAAGGAACTGAAAGAAAGGGCTGCCCGAATGAGAAACAATTTCTCTCTCCACGTGAAGAAGCCTGACGAAGTGCCGCCAGCAGGTGATAAATCACAAAAAGAGAGTGGTTCGGACCAGAAGAGCAGTTGTGTGAAACCTCACTCAAAAGATACACAGTTTCATTCCAGACATGAGGGAATTTCTCGCAGAGAGAGGGATTACAGTCACATGAAACCCGATAGGACGCCAAGGAAAGATCGGGAAAGGTCAGAAAGGGATCAGTCGAGGCATCAAGGAGACAGTAAAAGGAATAAAGATAACGGCGACGGAGGGAGAACTGAGAAAGGTAGAGACAGACCCCACAGTGACGATAAAAGAAACTATAGAGAGCATGGAAAGCATTCAAGAAACGCTTTCCAAGACTCTGAAAGGCACAGCAGAGACTCGGAACAATACAAGAGGGAAGTGGCCAAATTACACCAAACCCCTAGGAAGGAACATGGAGGTCAAGAGAGTTCAACTAGATCTCATGAGCGGAAAAGCAGTAATGACCGTGATAATGGGAAGGCCGTGAAGTCAACTCATAGTAAAGATTTAAACCACCCAGCAGTGGAATCTAATAGACCTGATAAAGAACACTGTAGGTCTAGGGACTCCGTTACATCAGCAAAAGGTTCAGCTGATTCCTCTAGAGATTCCCACAAGCATGGAAAGGAATCCAGTGAAAGCAGTAGAGCCCACAGTAGATACTCGGAAACCTCAAGGAAGATTTTTGAGAAACTTAAGCATTCAAGTCATAAATTATATGATCAAGGAGAGTTAGATTGCATAGAAAACACATTGGAGGATAAGAATAAAGAATTACCAAAGTTCATAGTTAAAAAAATAGACCATGGCCTGGAGAAACAAGAAAGTTCAGGACATAAGGAAAAGAATGGACATACTGACAGCAGCAAAGAAAGCAAACTGAGTAAATCTGCCTCTCCTACTCATAATAAACCAGATTTCACATCAGATATTACTAAAAAGCAGAATAAAACAGAGAGGTTAGATCAGAATAAAACAGAAAGGTTAGATTTGAAATCGAGGGATCGTGTCAGAGGGCCCCGCCCAGGTAGTGCCAAAGAGTCGTCGTCGGTTCAAGAGAATGATGTTGGATCCGACACAGGACCCAGCAAAAGTCGACAGTCCATTGAGAAAAGGAAGTTAGCAGACTGGGTTGTAAAATATCTGATGCCGTATTATAAAAAGAATCATATAAGTGGCAAAGATCTCTTCAAGACTCTAGCTCGGCAAATATCACATCAGATTGTGCAGAAGATTAGTGATGTAGGTAAGTAACGCAATTCTACATTCCATGCAAACTTTAAAAGCCTATCTACTTTTATAGTTAGGTCCGTGCAGTAACTAGATTGGTAATGGTATCTCTCTCTCTTACTACAGGTAACTTTAGGATTTTCTTGTCTGTGGAATGAATGGCTGTCAAATGATACAAAAAATACTGTAAAAAATGTTTAAACTTGGATCGCTTTGGTGGCTAAATTGAGCTGCATAGCTATCTTTAGTCTTGAATGCTATCGTGCCATACTTAAATTATAACCATAAATTGTCTGACATGTTAGAATCAGTTAATCTGTTGGCATTAAAATTAGTTTTTGTAGTCATTTACAGGAAGTTTGTTAGCAATGAAAATTTAGGTTTAGGCTCTTGAAATATTTAAATATGTACAGCAATATTATAGTGTGAGGTATAATAAAGCTGAGACTTTAACAGCCGGAGTACCTGAACTACGACAATATTTGTTATATTTTTTGGATTTTCAATCTACAGGTATATCACTTTGTGTACAGTGGACCCCCACTTAATCGCGGTTCAGCAATCACGATTCAGTTATTCGCAGATTTTTCTGTGATGCATTTTACAATAAATCTCAGAAAATTCAGTAACTCACGGATGTTTTCATCGAAAAATATTCACTGATTACTGTATTTTCATGTTATTTTTGTGACTACATATATTTTTTATCATAAAAAATGTTTTTAAGACCCCCAAAAAACATAAAATAGACAATTATAAGCATTTTGAGAGGGGGATTTGGTGTTCCAGCTACTAAAATACACAGTTATAAGCGTTTTTAGAGGGGTTCCAATATAACGCAGATTTTCGGTATTTAGGGGGGGGTTGTGGTACATAACCCCCGCGAATACGAGTGGTCCACTGTATTTTAATGAATATAATATATACTGTATAATATAGATGGATAGATAGGTAGATAGTTGAATAGATAGACAGCAATTCAGTGAGGCAAGGTAATCAATTTTAAGAATACTGAGATAGGAATAAAAAAATACACAAGCTATAGCTGATGTATGTAGCTCCGGACTTTGGACCAAATAGTAGTTTAAAGTTAACTTTTATATGACCAATCACTGCTACGTACATTGTACAGTATTGAGCTTGTATGTTTGTATATACTGTATATATATTTTTTTTTTCTTTATTATTTGGTTGCTTATTAATGAAAGTGTTTTACTTCTCTCAACAGATGAGGCTGGAGCACAGCAGTTTGTCGAAGAGTTTTTCCTCCGAGTGAAGAAAATTTCAAGTGAAGATGATATTGTTTTTGTGTAACGAACTTAATTTTAAAACTCCTCCATTTAGTTGTGGGTGTTCGTCAGCGACTTAGTGATTGTTTTGAAAATGTCGGGAACACGTCATGACTTAGTGAGTGTTTTGGAATTGTCGGAAACACTTCGTGGGTCAGTATTATCCACTTTGTTTTCCCACAGGAAGGTTCTCCTTGTTACGTCTCATCCATTTCGTTTGGTCTCTTCCTATTTAGCTGTCCAACTTCTGAAACTTGTTTGAAACTTGTTTCAGTCCTTTTGGTGAGCATTGTGTGACTCGAGAAACATGGTTCAGTGGTCTCGTTAAATTTATTTCTGATAATTTGTAAAAATTGCATAATCACATTGGTTAATAGAATGGTGATACAAATCTACAATATGTAAGTGTAAAATATTAAAAAATACATTGTTGAGTATTTTTAAATGTACAGTAAATTTTTACACCTACAACATTGTAGGTTCCTTTCACCAATAATAATTGTATTAGTTTTTATTAAGAGAGGCACTGTTTGAGTTGTAATGTAGCACTCCCAGAATCGATACTGTAATCAAGTGTATGAAATTCAGTGACAGGATGTTTACATGCATAAACAAAGGGAAGTGTGTGATTTGATGTGGCAAAATGCACAACATGCCTTTGTGTACAGTTTTCTTATAATTGTAAAAGTATTATGAGCATTATAGTCTGCAGTGCACAAGAATGGAGAATTTGCTTTTGTATTTTGTATGCAATATTGCAAGGCACTGTTGAAGTATTAGAAGCTTGATAATACCAAAGTTAAAAAAAGAGGAGACTAAAGGAACTCATTTTTCTCATATTTTAAGCATAAGAGAGTTGTAATGGGCTATGCTATATTGTAAGCTCCTATAGAAATACCAAGTTCTTAAGGAACTGTTCCTTCAAAAGGGTTACCTGTGTTTAAGACTTAAAATATAAGCTCTGCTCGAGGTAGAATATTTTTATTTTATTATATACAGGACTAGCCAGTTTTCTAAATATGTAAATATTGTAGGACAATATTTAGATTACTTTTGTTAAGAGTTTGCCAAGCAACTTAATGTGGCATTTTAGATTTTTGACAGTATTAGTTTTAAGGAGCTTTGAGATTACTATGCTAAAATTATGACAATAAGAATTGTTATAATCCTTGAAATTACTAGTAATTATCCTTGATCGTATGGTTAACCCACAGCACCTAACTTCAAGATTCAACCACAATTTGACATTTGAAGTTTTCGTATCGCTCTCTACTTTTCTGAACACGTGCCGTTATAAATCACAAGATTTTCAACTCGGAAGCAAACTAATGTTACCAATTCCTTGTTCACAATTAAAAGTATATTTGTCTACTGTTTAATGTCATTACTAAAATCTGACTTATCTTCAGGTTGATGTGAGTAAACTTTGAACACAGTTTAATAGTTTGTAATTCAGTTTCTGTAAAGTATTTGAAAGAAGAAAAAAAGCAGCTTTATTATGGATAAATGCTGTAAAAGAAATCTTCAAGCATATTACATTAATGGCCGCTGAATACCTTGTCTACAGTGCAGGTAGGGAGTATGGCAGTCATATGCTTTTTATTTTTCTTGCTTAAAAGTCTTGGGCAGTAGGTTTTACATATACTACTGTGAACTTGTAGTTTGTGATTCCCTTAATTAACAGTACATCCAGGGAAGTAGTTTTGTCGTCCTTTTCCCATTCTGTGATTTCCTTTCGGGATTTTACCAATGATTTGGGTTATCAGAGATTACAAGCTCACAGTACACTATATATAAAACCTATATATTTGGTAGCCTACATCCACATCTTCAGTTACCAAATGTGTTTCTGTAAAAGATGGTCAGGCAAGCAGATTATTTTAACTAGGAACTTGTTCCCCTGAGTATAAACCCTTAATGAGACTCAAAAGAAACATGCAACAATAACATAAAAATCCCTTTGCATTCATCTACTGTAATAATGACATTAATGTGGGCACTAATGTTTATGGGGGAAAATGAAATTTGATGCCATGCAGTTATATATACTGTACTAACTAACAGCATGAAGTGGGATGTAGAAGTTTCAGTGTGGTACAATTGTACTCAAAGCTGTGATGATTAAGAAGAATAACAAGATTGTCTGTATATATTTGGGTCCTGTGAAGATGAATAATCCTCATCCTGAGTTGAGTCACTGAATAAGGGTTCAAGAAAGCTAGCAGGGTATGTGCAAAATATATGGAAGAGGCTTAAATTATCCATGGACAAGACAAGGTGGGTTTATAAGAAGGGATTATTGAGCCAGTTCTCTATGGAAGTGAGTGAGAATGTTGAAGCAAGTGAGAGAAAATATGGAAGCTGTTTAGATGAAGTGTTTATAGTGTATATGTGGGGGTGAAAGAACGAACGGTAAGAAATATGGAGGCGCTAAAGAAAAAAGGTCATGGTAGGTAAAAAATGAGCAGTCTCCTTTGCCATGGTTTAGGTGTTTGAAAAGAATGGAGAACACTTGTGTTGCTGAAAAGCCTCTATATGATTTGGAGGTGTTAGGGGGAAGGACGAAAGACCTGAATAGTGGTGGATAGGTAGGAACAATAGAGGCTTAATCCCCATTGGGGGGAAGCGCCACCAGTGCACCTCACGGGGTGCACTGTAGGCGTTACGTAGGATCTTGGCAGCGTCCCTTCAGCCCCTAGGTGCAACCCCTTTCATTCCTTTTACTGTACCTCCATTCATATTACCCGTCTTCCATCTTGCTATCCACCTTTCAAGCCTACCCTACTCTCAATTTCCTTTCCAGCACTGAATGACCTCACAGGTCCCAGTGCTTGGCCTTTGGCCTAAACTCTACTGTATATCCCATTCCAATAGAGGCTTAAAAATGGAAGTGTTGTGGAAATGATTCACATGGTTAATTCACTTGCTTCTCCATCTTTCCACAGCCAAGGGAACCTCCTCAATAACTGCATAGGAGTTTTGTGACTTACACCAGTAACATAGACTGTACTTATGCCATTCTAGGTGCCTTACCTTTTCTCTGGTGATGTAGAATGATAGAATTTTAAAGATCTGCTGATGAAGTGATTCTACTTGATAGTTTCTAAACTTCAGACTTACTCAGTTTTTTTTTAGTCACTTGGAGAGTTGAACTCTGCTATTTTAACATCTGTGAAATTTATTCAGAAAAGGAGGAACTGAGTTAAACAAGAGCTGAACACCAAGGGAATGACTCTTAACTTCAGCTACGTCAAAGGTAAACTTCAGGTCTGTGACTGGCGACCCGGTCACTGACTATCAGTTATATCTTAAGAAACTGAGTTCCGTAGGGGGCTAGCGCCATCAGTGTACCTCACCAGGTGCACTGTAGGCATTACTAAAGGTTCTTTAAAGCGTCCCTTCGGCCCCTAGCTGCAACCCCTTTCATTCCTTTTACTGTCCCTCCATTCGTATTATATTTCTTCCATCTTGCTATCCACCCTTTCTTAACAATTATTTCATAGTGCAACTGCGAGGTTTTCCTCTTGTTACACCTTTCAAACCTCCTTTACTCTCAATTTTTGTTTCAGCACTGAATGACCTCGTAGGTCCCAGCACTTGGCCTTTGGCCTAATTTTCATATATATATATATATATATATATATATATATATATATATATATATATATATATATATACCTAGTGAAATCTCTCTTAACACCACAGTCTTATTTTTTTAAAAGTTACCTGAGGCAACATTGCAAAATGCAGACAGAAATAAACTTTTGGGGGGGCTTAATACTAAAGTGTGTTTACTTTTGCAATAGCTTGACAAAATAATATTGAAATGACATCAGAACCATTTCTCGGCCAGAGTCCATTATGTAAGTAACCCTCATTGAGGCCAGGCGACAGATGCAATATCCTTAGGTTTTGAGGCTTTGGAAGATGTAATGCTTATATAAATTTCTAGGGTCCCTTGCCAAACAATAGGAACTTCTCTAAATGGAAGTGGGGAAGTTCCTCAACGCCTCCGCCAATTATGTTGCTTCCGGAACCAAAGATGAGGTACCCATGTTGATGCTTGTTGGAATTTTGCGTTTACTTTCTGCCGAAGAATTCCATAATATCCAAGTAGCCTGCTGGGTAGATGTTAGGACTTGATTGGGAGGGAGTGATGAACGGAAGTTGGAAATCAGGACAAAGAGAGAGAGAGAGAGATTGAGAGGCAGTTGGAAGTGAACTCTTAGAATTTCTCCTTTGCTATATTATGAGGTTGAGTTAGATATAGTATGGTGTCTAAACGGAGGAAGGAAAAGGGTGTATTGGACAATGCTTTAGAAGTTTACTGCATTGGAGGTTTGTTCAGACCAAATTAAGTAATATTATATATATATATATATATATATATATATATATATATATATATATATATATATATATATATATATATATATATATATATATATATATATGTGTGTGTGTGTGTGTGTGTAGTTGTGCAAGTATGTGTACTTGCATTATGTTGTTTTTTTTTGTATAAATGTATAAACAAAAGCGTCAAAAGAACCAGTTTGCTTCTCACTTAATTTTATGTACACAGCATTTCGAAGGTGGAAAATCATTTTTGATAAATACAAAAGAAATTTTCACAGTCGTTTCGTTTATGTAAAGTGGCTGACAATTTAACCATTAAAAAAAACACTAGTTGGCAGCGAGACATCTGCTTCCACTGTACGAAGCGGCTATGAATTGCGTTGAAGTCACTGTACCGTTTTACTTGTAATGTGACACCGGTGATTAATTATTTATCAAGAACAGTCAAACTACTGTCAGTGATGGAGAAGAGGCCAAATAACACGATAAATAAGGTGAGAATTTAATGTTGTTCTTAAAAATCCTGAACATTGACTTTTCTCTGCCATACTCAAACAGGCGTAACTTGACCTCCAGTTAATTAAGGACTACTGTATATGTAATCACATCTTAATTCTTTTTTTTTTAGAAGTATTAATTGATTTAAAAACTGGAGGTCAAAGGTGCATTTAAGACTGGCTTCTTGTTATAAAAGAAAAGTAACTAGTTTCCGTATAAGCCGAGTTACTTTCAGCCTGCACCTTTTCTTAATGTCACAGTAATTTAGTTGCGTGCATTTAGCTTTATTTTAATTGTGAACCCAGATATTTTTTAGTGGCTAAATCTCTCAATAGTCAGTACATACCTCTAGGCCACACTGGAATACAGATCCTTGTTAAGCACAGAAGCCTATGTTTGTCGTACTGCTTACCTTAATTAAGTTGCTTACTGGAAATTCTATGTATTTCAGGTTATTTTTCAGAAGACTCCATACACTTCCCACATTACAATTTATATTTTTCTTGGGTAAACCACATCAAAACAAACAATTTCTTCTCAATACATGACCTTTGCAAATGCTTAATAACGGGGAAAAATAATTAATCAAATTACGACTTATAAGGTATGGGGATACCAGCCCCCCCCCCCGCCCGCCGTAGCAAATTCGGCTAGACTGTAACCAGTAAATGCCCCTAGGTTACGTTAGGTTGGTATTTTTAGGTTCTTTTAGTGCCCTATCATTTCATAGCCATTTTTGCAAGAAAAACCCAAAATGGGTTTTCATGCAAAAATGGCAGGCTGGAGTCTTCCGAAAAATTAGCGTATTTTTCATAATTCCACAATTAGCATATAGTTGGGGCATATCACTTATCTCACCTACCCATATATCAAACAGTTGAGGGGCATAATGGGGAACCATTGTATTGGAGAATGGTAGAATGATTAAATAGCAAGAAACAGGGAATGGTATAATGGTTACAATACAAAAAAAAAATTGGGGTAAATGCAGATCGAAGGGTCAGGGCTAGAAGGCATTACTACAGTAGACATTTCGGAGGGAATATGACCTAACCAGACTTACCTTAACCTAACCTAACCCAGGAAGTGTGCCCCAACCTGGCCAGGTGGCTTCCTGACCCCCCCCCCCCATGTAGGTCATGACCCCATTCTGCATTCTACCCAAAACTAACAAAAAAAAAAAACTTAGGTACAGGAGAGAAGATGGAAGATTATTTGGTTCGTGTATGTAATCATCAGTCAATAATAATAATGGGGAAAAATATAAAGGTTGGAAATACGTCATTGCTAATTACAGAGATTCATCCTAAGCTAACTTTCCATAACCTAACCTAATCGAATAAAACTTGTGCCATTTGTGAACCTAACTAAAAAGTGAGGCACTGTTTATTACGTGGATGCATCCTGACCTGATCTGACCTAACTTAGGGTTTGGGTCATAGGGGCCAATGTCCCTTCCCTCAACCTTGGCAAAAAGAATGTGGCACCAGTTACTTCATGGGTACATTTCAACCTAACCTAAGATTTCTGGGTCCTATTTGGGTTGTGGAACTTGGTCCTCCCAGGAAACCCCCTCCCCCCCTCCCACCCCTATCCCTTAACTTATCTTTTGAGTTATTGCTTATTATTTTGATATTTTTTTAGGACAGTATGATGTGCTTTGATTATTGTGAAGTTATAATTAGAATTTATTGGAAAGAGTTATAATTACTGTATAATTTATTGCTAAGAGTTATAATTGTAATTTATTGTGGAGGTTATAAGTATAATTTATTTCTAGAAGTTATAATTATAATTTATTGCCAAGAGTTATAATTATAATTTATTTCTAAGAGTTATAATTATAATTTATTTCTAGAAGTTATAATTATATATTGCTAAGAGTTATAATTATAATTTATTGCCAAGAGTTATAATTATTTATAAGAGTTATAATTATAATTTATTGTGAAGAGTTATAATTATAATTTATTGTGAAGAGTTATAATTATAATTAATTGCTAAGGGTTACAAGGAATGAACTGCTTTCACTTTGCACAAGCAGTGAACCACAGGATCTGACAGGACTTCCCATATGCATGGTGACTGTTCCACAGTTATTTGTACACCAAGCCAGTCTGACTGTTGACACAAACCATACTTAGAAATTTGGTTCCACAATAGTCATGAGTCAAATATCTTTCATTAACTTTTGGACTTCAAGACAAGGCTTTTCACGTCCGTTAGGGGGTACTGCCATCAGTGTACCTCATTTGGTGCACTGTAGGCATTACTTAAGGTTCTTTGCAGCATCCCTTCGTCCCCTAGCTGCAGTCCCTTTCATTCCTTTCACTGCTCCATTCATATTCTCTTTCTTCCATCCTACTTTCCACCCTCTCCTAACAATTGATTCATAGTGCAACTGTGAGGTTTTCCTCCTGTTACACCTTTAGTACCTTTTTACGGTCAATTTCCGTTTCAGTGCTGAATGACCTAGGTCCCAGCACTTGGCCTTTAGCCTAAATTCTATATTCTGTTCAGTTCTTAACTTACCAGGCCTAGGCTCTTCTGAACAGTGCATGTCTACTTATAAACATGTTTTAAGAAATGAAGAGTAGTTCAGGAGGGACAGAGCCAACTTCCTTTGTTCAGGGGACACAGCATTTAGGTAAGGTTATCCATGTTGGCCCACCTGGTAAGGTTAGGATTGACTGGAAGGTGAATGTTTAAGTTTTCACAGTTCCTAACATAGTGACAGTATGTCTGCCATGCATAGCTCATCATCAGAGAGCCCACACAGTTAGATATGGTCAGACTTGGGTCAACATGTCGTTTCAACTCCAATATACATGGAATTAATTTGGGTCTAACATAGTTCAGTAGTATCATGCATAGGTTTGCTTGAAGGTTATTGTTTATGTCCATCAATTTGCATAAACTAACCTTCATTCTGTCCACTAATGTGTCAGTTATGCTTCCTATGTATCATAATTCTTACATTGTTGAAATGATCTTGGTCAAACTTTGTACAAAAATTAGACCATTTTGCATAAATGTACTTGTTGGGAGAATGTTGGTCTGTCTGTCATTGTCACACCTTTCTTGTCATTGCAACTCCTTTAACATGGTCAGAGATTTTTGTCGATCTTGGAACAAATGGAGACCATTCACATGAAGGGTGGGCATCCATCTGTTTGTCAGCTTATTTGCAATGACGGTTTACTTATCTTGTCATCCTCTTGCACAGTTGGAGGGATTACTGTTACTCCAACTGTCTGTCTGTCAGTTTGATTGTCACATTAGTTTGTTATTGGCCACTTCTGCATAGTTGAAGGGATTTCAGTGAAGCTTGGTACAAAGCTAACCAACATGCTTAGATTTGCGTGAATGGAGATCACCTGCTTGTCCATCAATTGGTCCATCATTGTGGCTTGCTTGTACTTATTCATTGCAGCTCCTACAGGTATGAATGAATATGTTAATCGGGGTATAAAAGAAGACTGTTGTGCATAGATGTACATTAAGAAGGATTGTCTGTTGTCTGTCCATAGTGTTGGTGAGTTTTGCATTTTCGTTGCAACTCCTTCATTATTGATGGAGTTTGTCAATTTTTTTTCACAAATACCATGTCTAGATATAAATGAAAAGATATTGTGTGTTTCTACATCACAGTGTGTCTTATTTATCATCACAAAGCCTTCTACATGTCAGAAGGGATTTCAGTCATATTTGATTCAAAGAGTGACCTTCTAGCATAACTGTGCATAAATGAAGGTCTTTGTTTTGTCAGTGTGTCACAATGAATGACCTTTTCAGCTCATGCAATGCATACACGAAGGAAGAGTGTCCTGTCTGAATGCTTTATACGTACTTTGCCGAAAGGTGAGTTATGGGCCCAAATTCAGTTGATCTGTACACAAATTTAACGTGTCATAACTTTCAAACTTTAGGAGATATAGACTTCTTATTTGGTATGCTTACCCAAATAATGAAACCATTTCAGTTAACATCTAGGTTGGTGGCTTGTGGCCTCGACCACAGTCACTCATACTATCTTGGGATGAGATGGAAAGTTCTGTAACTTTCTCTGTTCTCAGGTACATTACATAATTCGCTGCTTAAGTAAACATAGGCTATTTGGTTGTAATGTACTAGGCTTGTACTTGTCTGGGATGAGAACTTGAAGTCTCTCACTAATGATGTGAGAATACTGTGCTACCAGTCTTACCACGAGGTTCCTTTTACATAGGCCTAAACTGACCAAAATTCCAGTGGCTTGGATATTATGTGATGTGTCAGCTGGGCTCCTGAGAAGATAGGCTGGAGATGAGTGGAGATTTTTGGAGGTGAAAGAACATGCAAGATATGAGTTGCAGTATATCAGTGAGCTCCTGCAGTGTTGGAGATGATGATGATAAGCTCGTGTTACTAATGTGATTTAGCTTTTCAGAATAGCATTTTATTATAATACGTCAGTTCAATGAAGCCAGCAAGACCTCTGTCCCATAAGATGTCATTGCCTATATCAGCACAATAGTCGCGTTTTTCTACAAGGAATCCGTAGCTCCCCAAAAAATAAGCCGTTGAATATAACCCAATTTGAGTTTGTAAAAGCATGCTTACACATTTATCTCAGAAAGGCGTAAAAATGTGTCAAAATGAACTGACAAGGAAACTTTTAAATAATGCAAGAACGAAGCAGATATGAAAGGTTTTATTTTCTTCGTTTACAAGAATGGTATTCTTTATTCACAGGTTTCTAAATAGTATTCTTTTTTTTTTCAATCATAATCTTGGGAATCGTCCCATGCGCCTTGTGCAGAGTTCACCGAGTGGTTTGGTAAAAGAAAGTTTACAAAAAGTTGAAGGCTGGGAGGCGTTGCCTTTCTATCGTTAACGCGACGGATAATTTGTTCAACGACCAGACAGTTTACTCGAGTCCTTTTGCTTTCTGTTTGTTTATGATTGAATGTCTGCTTCTCTTATTCCCACGAATTATATAATAGCCCCTGGGCTGTTAGACCAATAATGGCGGTTGTTCATACACTCGGTAATTGGTTGTTTTTTTTTGCTTTTCGCTCTCCGGCGTTTATTATGTAGGAATTCGTTACTCGCATCTTTTTCATTCATCCATCAGGTTTCACTTGCAACTTGTTACTGCTTTCAAAACAATTGGTTCCCTTTGGGGGACATTGCCGTCAGTTCGCCTCAGTCATGCGGTGCACTGTAGGCATTACTTAAGGTTCTTTGCAGCGTGCCTTCGGCTCCTAGCTGCAACCCCTGTCGTTCTTTTTTTACTGTACCTCCATTCATATCTTTCTTTCATCTTGCTATCCACCCTCTCTTAACAATTGATTCATAGTGCAACTGCTTTGAGGTTTTCCTCCTGTTACACCTTTCAGACCTTTTACTGTCAATTTCCTTTTCAGCGCGGAAGGATATCATAGGTCCCAGTGCTTGGCCTTAGGCCTAAAGTCTATATTCAATTCAATTCAGTTCAATTCAAAACACTTGGTCTAGTAAGATGAATTTGTTTCAATTTCTTTTGATCGCATTGTTAAATGGGGAATGTTTTCGTTTCAGGATATGTATTCTGTAATAAACGTAATTAAGTCATTAGATGAAGTTACCGATTAATGCATTGGATGAAGTTACCGATTAAGGCGTTAGATGAAGTTACCGATTAAGGCATTGGATGAAGTTACCTATTAAGGCATTAGATGAAGTTACAGAAGAGTTTTTTGAGGGATATATTCTGTAGTAAACGTAATTAAGACATTGGATGGAGTTACCGATTAAGGCATTAGATGAAGTTACCGATCAAGGCATTGGATGAAGTTACCGATCAAGGCATTGGATGAAGTTACCGATTAAGGCATTAGATGAAGCTACAGAAGGGTTTTTGAGGGCGTTATATTTTAGCGTTTAAATCACTACACTTCCGTAGCCACTAAATTAGTAGTAATATAATTGATAGGACCATATTTCTCCTGGAAAGTTCTTCCGTAACCTTGGCATGAATCTGCACGGCCCTGTACTTTATTTATGTTAACTCTTTTAATTGCTTTCATAGCATTCGACGTTAGGTAAGAGGGGTGAAAAGCCTGTTTCTTAAGGCAACAGTCTTGACGTAACAGAGAGAGAGAGAGAGAGAGAGAGAGAGAGAGAGAGAGAGAGAGAGAGAGAGAGAGAGAGACCTTGGATACAGCTGGTACTAATTTATCACTGAATGCCATCGGTTGTGCATTTTTCGTTGGAAGTTGCCGCGTATTAAAAATACACAGTTTGGAAATACTAATTAGCGGACCTTCAGAGATAATTATTTTAGATTGTTCGTGATTGTTTTTGTATACGGTTGAATTTTTTTTTAAATTGTAACAATATGTTTGGTGAAATTTGTTGGTATATCGATAATATAGGAATAGGTTTCGTTAGACATTTTTTAGTTTTCTGTAAAGGAAAACTATTGTGCCGGCTTTGTCTGTCCGTCCGCACTTTTTCTGTCCGACCTCTGACCTTAAAAACTACTGAGGCTAGAGGGCTGCAAATTGGTATGTTGATCACCCACCCTCCAGTCATCAAACATACCAAATTGCAACCCTCTAGCCTCAGTAGTTTTTATTTTATTCAAGGTTAAAGTTAGCCATAATCGTGCTCCTGGCAACGATATAGGCCAGGCCACCACCGGGCCATGGTTAAAGTTTCATGGGCAGCGGCGCATACAGCATTATACCGAGACTACCGAAAGATAGATCTATTTTCGGTGGCCTTGATTATAGGATGTACAGAAAACTCGATTGCGCCGAAGAAAATTCGGCGCACTTTTTACTTGTTTACTGATGTACTCAACATTTAACAAGCGTCATTCCCTTTATTGTTAAAATGCATAAGTATTTGCATTGTTATGGTGAATGTTTATAAGTTTGACATTTATTTTTATTGTTCATAATGACACTATATTTTTACGATTCAAGTCAAAACGCCAGGAACTCGCACAATAAGCTTTCACGGAAAAAGAATACAAGTAGTTCAAATGTATGAATACTTGAAATAAAAGCTAAATAAGAATAAAATAAAAAGATTAAATCATTAAGAAATGTAACGGACATTTTAGTAGATCCTGAGCCAAGCAGGAAGACTGAACCAAGATCCCGTAAGGGCGGGGTTAGTGCCGTCAGTGTACCTCATGCGGTACACTGTAGGCATTACTCAAGGTTCTTTGCAGCGTCCCTCCGGCCCCTAGCTGCAACCCCTTTTATTCCTTTTACTGTACCTCCGCTCATAATCTCTCTTCCAACTTACCTTCCACCCTCTCCTGATAATTAATTCCTAGTGTAACTGCTTTGAGGTTTTTCTCTTGTTACACCTTTCAGACTTTTTGACTGTCAAGTTTCCGTTTCAGCGTTGAGTTACCTCGTAGGTCCCAGCGCTTGGCCTCTGGCCTAAATTCTATATTCTATTCTAGTCTATACTTTTATCGTAATTCAGACAGTGCTGATATACTAACTTCACTATCAGGCGTAAGTTCGTAAAAGAAAAGAAGTGTAAAGAAATAAAAAAGATTGCAGAGAATAACACAAGAAATATGTGAAGTGTAAGCCGCGATCTGCAATCAAGGAAACCTCAGATGAAGGTAAAAATGATGAGTTTTCTTCGCTTGGAGCCAAACTAGGGAAAGTAAGCCGCGAACCGGTTCGCAAGCCTGGTTTGATATTGATGATACCCCCTGGAACGACCTTACCTGTCTTGCTGGAGAGAGAGAGAATGAAATTGTTAAATTCCTTTGCAAATATAGAAGAATGTTGACAATCTATCGTACACGCTCTAAAAAACTGTTCTGATTCAAAGCAACATTGATCGTAGATTGAATTTATATATTGTTCTTCCCACCAAATTATAGATAATCTGGATTTCTGCATCCATTGAACATCCAGCGAGATTTCTGTCTTTTATGAAAGGTTAGGCTTGAAAAATCGGCGATATTGGGTTTGTCAAGTAAAAAATAAATCATTGGTGATTATCTGAATTTCCTGCTGTGCTTTGCTGAAACGAATCGGCAAAAATTTTAAGATTTTGATCTTAGGATTTTTCAGAGAAGCACAGCAGGAAATTCAGAAAATTACCAATTAATTATTTTTTTACTTTACAAACCCAATGTTACCGATTTTTTTCACGCCGAATGTTTCATAAATGTAGGAAATCGCACTGAATGTTAAATGGATGCAAAAAAAAAAAATTAATCATTCAGTCGCAATGTGAATGTAAAACGGAAAGAATTTTAATCGCATTTACGTAAAATCACCGACCAAGGACGAATTAGGAAACGTAGAGAAATTCCTTCGTTTACCTGAAAGAGGCATGTGCGGGGGTGGGGGAGACGAGGAGGTGGGGGTGGGGAGGGGGTGACTAATGGGAGAGTTAGAGATAGAGAGAAAGTTTGAAGAGTTATCCCTCTCCTTCCTCCATCCCCCCCCCCTTCCCTTAGCTCCGCGCGACCCAGCTTGTTTCTGCTTTCATTTTCGTTTTGTTTTTGTGCTTGCTTGCTGTAATAGATGCGTCTGTCTCTCTCTCTCTCTCTCTCTCTCTCTCTCTGCTTTCATTTTTATTATAATTTTGTGCTTGCTTACTGTAATAATTGCCTCTCTCTCTCTCTCTCTCTCTCTCTCTCTCTCTCTCTCTCTCTCTCTCTCTCTCTCTCTCTCTCTCTCTCTCTCTCTGCATTCATTTTTATTTTGCTTTTGTGCTTGCTTGCTGTAATAGATGCGTCTCTCTCTCTCTCTCTCTCTCTGCTTTCATTTTTATTATAATTTTGTGCTTGCTTACTGTAATAATTGCGTCTCTCTCTCTCTCTCTCTCTCTCTCTCTCTCTCTCTCTCTCTCTCTCGCGACCCAGCTAGTTGTTTCTGCTTTCATTTTTATTGTGCCTATGTGCTTGCTTGCTGTAATATTTCTCTCTCTCTCTCTCTCTCTCTCTCTCTCTCTCTCTCTCTCTCTCTCTCTCTCTCTCTCTCTCTCGACCCAGCTTGTTTCTGCTTTCATTTTTATTGTGCTTGCTTGCTGTAATAGCTGCGTCTCTCTCTCTCTCTCTCTCTCTCTCTCTCTCTCTCTCTCTCTCTCTCTCTCTCTCTTTTCCGTTAAATCTGAATTTATTATCATTTTTGCTTCACTGTAAAGTGCTCCATTTGGTTGTTCATATATATTTTTAAAAATTTTCTCTAGTTCATTTTATTTTTATTGTCCTGTTTACAAGTTCGTTTAAGCTAATTTTGTTTTCATTTCTGGATATTATAATGTTCCTTTTCTTTTTTTGTAATATTTTTTCTCTCATATTTTAGCACTTCGTGTCATTACTCCGTATGTTTAATATGCCCAATTCCTTTTTATTCCTTATTTAATTTTTTATTTTTAGAATTATTTCATTTTTTTTAATGTCTACTAAATTCTCCTTTTGTCCCATCACCATCATTACTTCTTTTATACTATTATTATTATTATTATTATTATTATTATTATTATTATTATTATTATTTATCTTTAAATGTATGTACATATACATAACTGTGGATTTGCTTTTCCATTATTATTATTATTATTATTATTATTATTATTATTATTATTATTATTATTATTATTATTATTATTATAAAAATAGCTTTACCAGACCACTGAGCTAGTTATCAGCTTTCACAGGGCTGGCCCGAAGTATTTGTTTTTAATTATATTTATTATTTTTTTTAATATTATGGCAATTACAGTTTTTCAGTAACTTTATAATTGGATTAACTGCAAATGTTGAAGTTTCTGACAAAAATTTGACAGATGGAGTTATTTCCAAAACTTGATAGCCGGTGTTGATTATACTTTGAACATTCACGCAATAAATATGCTGTATTCACCGTCATGAATGGCAAGAGCACTGTGGGCAATTTGGACCTCAATAAGGTCTGATGGAGGATAATGGGAGTATTATGGCAGAGTTATTATTATTATTATATTATATTATTATTCAGTAGACGAAACCTGTTCGTATGGAACAAGCCCAACAAAGGGGCCATTGACTTGAAATTCAAGCTTCCAGAGAATATTATGGTGTTCATTAGGAAGCAGTAAGAGGAAGTAAAGGGAAATACAGAAAGGAAAAATCCCACTTATTGAAAAAGAAAAAATTAATTAATAAATAGATAAATAGGTAAAACTGTATTAAAATGCAAGAGGAATAGTATTAGGGTAGTAATGCATTGCATTTTCGCTTGAACTTCTAAAGTTCCAATTGCTGTGCCTGCCGGAGTATTCGTGGTGGCAGGAGTATTAGTAGCAGTAGGAGTATCAGTGGTAGCAGGAGTGGAAGGAGTATTTGGAGTGGACTCTGCATTGATCATATGCGATTGCGTCATTGGGTTATGATTGCGTCACTTCGCGAATTGTGCTCGCAGTGAAAGTTCTGGCAGTACCCCGGTCCTTACCTAATAAGGTGGTTAATTCCATCGGTGGCGCTTACGAACGATTTTAGGAAAAGAAAAAACTGATTTCCACCTGGCTAGTGTTTTTTTTTTTAAACCACTGAGAATGTTAGTCCAGTTTTTCAACTGGAAATAGTCGTTCAAATCGACTTGTCTTTCTTTTCCTGATGATTTCCTGAGTTGGAGTCGTATGGTTTCTATGTTTTTTTTTTACTTTTTGCCCGGTTTTAAAATATTTGTCATTATTAGGTCGTTGTGTTGATGTCATGAACGTGAAAATGTAAAACTCTCTCTCTCTCTCTCTCTCTCTCTCCGTTATGCTTGATTAGGTATTTCCAATCCGTGTATAACACATCATTAAATTATAGTTGTAAATTCAATGAAAATATTCACTGCTTTGACGAGGTTATATTTTTATATTTGTATTTATCTGCATATATATATATATATATATATATATATATATATATATATATATATATATATATATATATATGTATATATATATGTGTGTGTGTTATGTGTGTGTGTGTGTGTATATAATGTATGTACAGTATATGCTTAAATTACCATTTGAAAAAATTCTTTTAACATATTTCAAATTGTAATACTTGTCTATACTATTTTATATACTCGTATGATACTGATCGAAGATGATTATCATAACTTGTCCTCTCTCTCTCTCTCTCTCTCTCTCTCTCTCTCAACTTCTTTTTCATGTTTTTCACAGACATGTATCTTAGAAAATGCCAAGTCGTAACTCTCTCTCTCTCTCTCTCTCTCTCTCTCTCTCTCTCATACACATAAAGATAACAGTCCAACCTTTTTCGTGAGTCCAGGCGGTTCCATGTATGGGTCTTTTCTCTCACGCAAAAATAAAAGAAAAAGAAATAAGAGAAATACTCGAGTTGGTGTTCAAACAAATTCCTCCAAATTAAGTGGAATTTTTTTACGAGGAAAACCTTTTACTTCCTGTAGCGATATTTGCTACGCTTTCCTCATTTCACAACAAAACTGTCGTTAGACCGAGCTGTTGTGTGTCGTAAATCTTCTTAACGTGGGTTTTGGCCAGTGATTTGTCAATATTCATATTTCGGAGTTCCCCGCGGAATGCGGCCATATTCAGTTCCCGTCATTTTGACCCCGTAGGGGGGGTAGCGCCGTCAGTGCACCTCATGGGGTGCGCTGTAGGCATTACTTAAGGGTCTTCGCAGTGTTCCTTCGTGCCCCTAGATGCAACCCTTTTCATTCGTTTTATTGTACCTCCTTTCATATTCTTTCTTCGGTCTTGCTTTCCTCAAACCTCTCCCAACAATTGACTCGTAGTGCAACTGCGAGGTTTTCCTACTGTTACGCCTTTCAAACCTTTTTGCTGTCAATTTCCGTGTCAGTGTTGAGTGAACTCGTGTGTGTGTGTGTGTGTGTGTGTGTGTGTGTGTGTGTGTGTATGTATATATATATACATATATATATATATATATATATATATATATATATATATATATATATATATATATATATATTATATATTATGTGTATATGTACCCACATTTCACACACATACATACATACATTCATACATTCATTCATTCAGACTATCAAGAGTTCAGGCAAGCTACATGGAGTCTGTATCAATTGTTTGTATCAATTTATCCGTGATATTCAGGTGACTAATCATTCTCAGTGTCATTCATAACATCGTAATGGCAGAGCACTTTCTAAAGACATCAGACGACTTGTAAAATGGAATTCCTTTTTTATTTGTTACTACTTGTTGATTGGTTAGACTTCTCTTAAAAGAAAATAGTTGGTATTTTGTGTAATTGTATTTCTGGCTTCCAGTAATTTTTTTTTTTTTGAGAGACCCATTATTATTAGTTTTCTGTAAAATAAAACTATTGTGACGGCTTTGTCTGTCCGTCCGCACTTTTTTTCTGTCCGCACTTTTTCTGTCCGCCCTCAGACCTTAAAAACTACTGAGGCTAGAGGGCTGCAAATTGGTATGTTGATCATCCACCCTCCAATCATCAAACATACCAAATTGCAGCCCTCTAGCCTCAATAGTTTTTATTTTATTTAAGGTTAAAGTTAGTCATTATCACGCTTCTGGCAACGATATAGAATAGGCCACCACCGGGCCGTGGTTAAAGTTTCACGGGCAACGGCTCATACAGCATTATACCGAGACGACCGAAAGATATATCTATTTCGGTGGCCTTGATTATACGCTGTATAGAAAACTCGATTGCGCGGAAGAAACTTCGGCGCATTTTTTACTTGTTTTAAGAATGGTACAACATAATTGTCACGTAGAATATTACGGAATTGTTCTAAGGAATTTTGCTGTTGAATGGAAGTAATTTATTTTGTTCAAGATTTTGCGGTGTTTAAGCGTGGAGACTATGATTATAATCTCGTGGAATGTGTTTTCCAAGCAGAAGAAATCATAGTTATTTATTTGTGTTGTATAGAAATTTTTCTTTTGGGAATGTGGAATTTATTTCTTTCCTTCTATACTATTTTTAGCTTTCTTAAAAACTATTGAGGCTAGAGGGCTGCAAATTGATATGTTGATCATCCACCCTCCAATCATCAAATATACCAAATTGCAGCCCTCTAGCCATTTTAGTTTCTATTTTTATTTAAGGTTAAAGTTAGCCATGATCGTGCTTCTGGCACCGCCATAGGTGCTAACAACACAGGCCACCACTGGGCCTTGGGTTGAAGTTTCATGGGCCGTGGCTGAGAGTTTCATACAGCATTATACGCTGTACAGAAAGCTCGGTTGCGCCGAAGAAACTTCGGCGCATTTTTAACTTGTTTTATGTATAAGCCGTTTTAGGGTTTTTTTTTTTTATTTTATACCTATTGGAATTTTATGTAAAGGATAGCGAAGAGTCTTCTGACATTTATTCCTTCGTACTCAATTTCCTTTTCAGCTCTGAATGACCTCGTAGATCCCAGCTCTTGGCCTTTCGCCGTATATTTTATATTCCATTCCATTCCTTAGACATTGATGATTTAATTTCTCCTTGCAGGTAAGGAGCGTGATTTCCAGAGTACCTCTTCAGTGCCATCTTTATCTCAGCTAGTTTAGCCTCCAGGCAAAGCCAGGTGAGAATATTCACTGTTTTTCTTTTTATTCAGGTTCTGTTGGACGTAAACTTGTTTTGTGATTTTTTTTTTAAGTGATTTTATGCTTATCTCATTCATTTGCGCGTGTTTTTTTTTCCCCACACTTGATTTTGGGATGTACGTTTTGAGGTTAGGTTTTTCCTTATTACTGATACTTAAGTTGATTTAGATGGGATGTAATGGCAGTTATATGAAAATTACTGATATATGTATATAATTTATATATATATATATATATATATATATATATATATATATATATATATATATATATATATATATATATATATATATATATATATATATATATATATATATATATATATATATATATATATATATATATATATATATATATATATATATATATATATATAACTGAATCACGAAGGTATGGACAGTGATAAATGTATAAATAAAGGCAAAAATTAGCTAAAGTGGGCGTGCTGTGGGCGTTCCCCCCAAAAAATTCAGTAAGAATTGATTGATTGATTATGACTGCAAAAACTGGCGTCACAACACCTATCGTAATAATATACTGTTAAGGTAACTAAAGGTGTAGATTCTCAGATTATTATTGGCTAACGTGGGCGTGCTGTGGGCGTCCCCCCCAAAAAAAAAATTGGAATGATAATTGATTGATCGATTATGGCTACTAAAGCTGGCGCCACAGCATCTATCGTAACATTACTTGTGAGGTAACTAAAGGTTGAGATTCTCTGGTTATTATTGGCTAACGTGGGCGTGCTGTGGGCGTCCCCCCCATAAAAAGATTGCAGTAGTAATTGATCGATTAATTATGGCTACTAAAACTGGAGTCACAACATCTATGGCAATATTACTTTTGAGGTAACCAAAGGTTTGAGATTCTCTGGTTATTATTGGCTAACGTGGGCGTGTGTTTCAGATTCTCTGATTATTATTGGCTAACATGGGCGTGCTGTGGGCGTCTCCCCCCGAAAAAAGATTCCAATAATAATTGATTGATTATGACCGCTAAAGCTGGCGTCACATCATCTGTCGCAATAATAAACTTTTAAGGATAGTAAAGGTTGAGATTCCCTGATTACTGTTAGCTAGCGTGGCCGTCCCATAATAATATTGCAATAATAATTGATCGATTGATCATGGCTACAAAAGCTGGCGTTACAACATCTGTCGTAATAATATACTTTTGAGGTTACTTAAGGTTGAGATTCTCCGGGAAAATTCCAAAAATTCAAAAGGTCAATCTTATATTGTGCGGTGATTGTGGTTTGGCCACTGGTGTCAATCGGTTTGTTATGAAATCTCCGCGCATGCGCGTCTAGTCTGTTGATTGAAGGTCATGAGATGATCTGTTTATTAGTGGAGAGTCATGTTATTTTCATTTCTTTTGCGAGGATCGCAATGATTTGTCTTGTTTTGTTTACGTTTATTATATATATATATATATATATATATATATATATATATATATATATATATATATATATATATATATATATATATATATATATATATATATACACACAGAGATAATCAACACAGTCACGTGTGGAACAGAAATAAATTTCTGACTCTCATCAGGATCGAACCCAGGTTTGGTCTTTCAACTGAAAGACCTGGGTTCAATCTTGATGTGAGTCAGAAATTTATATATATATATATATATATATATATATATATATATATATATATATATATATATATATATATATATATATATATTTATGTATACTATTTTCTAGTAATGTTATAAAGCAAAGGTCTTTGGTATTACAAAAACAAAACTCATCGCGTTTCAGGAACAAAACCTGTGATATTGCAGGAACGTGTCCCCTTAGAGTAACAAAGCTCATCGCGTTTCAGGAACGAAGCCCATGACATCAGGAAAAGAAACCTCACACTGTCACATGAAAAAAAGAAAAAATCGATTCTGTGTTAGGTCCTAATCACCGAATTTTCATCCGTAGATGATTACGGGTCCCAGAATTGAGTGACTGACACTTATCCAGGAACGCATGAAATTGGGAGAGCGAGATTGTAAATAACGACTCATTACAAGATCATTCTCCTTCTTCTTTTTATAGTTTTCTGTAGAAGAAAACTATTGTGCCGGCTTTGTCTGTCCGTCCGCACTTTTTCTGTCCGCTCTCAGATCTTAAAACCTACTGAGGCTACGGGGCTGCAAATTGGTATGTTGATCATCCACCCTCCAATCAACAAAAATACCAAATTGCAGCGCTCTAGCCTCATTAGTTTTTATTTTATTTGAGGTTAAAGTTAGCCATAATCATGCGTCTGGCAACGATATAGAATAGGCATTATACCGAGACCACCGAAAGATAGATCTATTTTCGGTGGCCTTGATTATACGCTGTAGCGGCTGTACAGAAAACTCCGGCGCAAATATTTTTTACTTTTTCTTTATTAATTGACGGATGATCTCAAGGCTGTCACCGTCGAAAGGTTTTGGACAAAATACCAGAATCATTCGAGTATCATCGCAAGGGAAGAAGTTTTTTTTGGGGGGGAGGTGGGGGGCGGCTAGGAAAGCCCAGTGGACCGTTGAAAACAAGTTAAATCTGAAATTGGAAATAACTTTGAGCTCTGTCTGACCACAATTGGTAAATAAAAGACACAAGCGAGTTTTAAAGAGAGATCTCGTACAATTCCCAGTCATTTCATCCTCCGTAGGGGGGAGTGATGTCGTCTTTGCGCCTCATGCGGTGCACTGTTGGCATTACTTAAGGTTCTTTGCAACCCCTTTCGTTCCTTTTACCGTACCTTCATTCATATTCTCTTTCTTCCGTCTGACTTTCCTTAATCCTCTTCTAACAGTTGATTCAAAATTCACCTGGAAGGTTTTCCACCTGTTACGTCTTTCAAACCTTTTTTTACTGCCAATTTCAGTTTCAGCGCTGAGTGACCTTATAGGTCCCAATGCTTGGCCTTTGGCCTAAATTCTATGTGCTGTTCCAGTCAATTTATCGACGAGTTACTGTAAGTAAAGTCGGTAGTAATTCATTGGCCACTGTAATATACTCGTATATATATATGTGTGTGTGTGTGTGTGTGTGTGTTTTAGCGACTTGTCAATCACCCAGCGATGTCCATTCCGTGATCGCTGATTGGTCGTGAGAGAAAGTTCCTGCTGAAAAATTTGGCCCGGAGGGCATTAGTCACAATACCTGGCCTAGGGAGACCCTTTGTATCGACTGCTTTGGGGGAAGGTAATTTCTCTCTCTCTTTCTCTCTCTCGCTCTCTCTCTCTCCAAAGACTACAGATATAGGTCTCTCTCTCTCTCTGTCTCTCTCTCTCTCTAGAGATAAGTGAGCACATGATGTCTCCTCGGATGGACTAAAAAGTCTTTGAGATATCCTAATCCTCGTAACTCTCTCTCTCTCTCTCTCTCTCTCTCTCTCTCTCTCTCTCTCTCTCTCTCTCTCTCTCTCTCTTCTTCCCGAGGAGAAACTGATACTGATGTGATCGAGAACCTTCGTCTCCACGAGAGAAATAAGGGAATCAACAAGACAGGGTCAATTTATATAATTACACCAGATTGAAACTCAAGTCAGTTCTGTATTCTTGGTGTTTCATTTCTTTGTTTGTGATTTAAGTTGGAGAAACTGACTTTTTTTTTATTTTATGAACAATGTAAGCTGTAAATTTGACCCGCGATTTGGTTTTTGTGGTATAATACGACTTATCAAAGATGAAATAAGTAATATTGATTGTATACTTATTTATTGCAATATTCTGTGAATCCGGAGATTGAGAGAGACGTAATCACAAAACTCTCTCTCTCTCTCTCTCTCTCTCTCTCTCTCTCTCTCTCTCTCTCTCTCTCTCTCTCTCTCTCTCTCTCTCTCTCTGTAGACATAGGTCTCTCTCTCTCTCTCTCTCTCTCTCTCTCTCTCTCTCTCTCTCTCTCTCTCTCTCTCTCTCTCTCTCTCTCTCCTCCCGTTGGGGAAAGATAATTCTTTCTCTTTCCCACACTCTCTTTCGCTCTCTCTTTTCTCCTCAAGGTGTATAGATATAGCTCTCTCTCTCTCTCTCTCTCTCTCTCTCTCTCTCTCTCTCTCGTTGGGGAAGGATAATTCTCTCTCTCTCTCTCTCTCTCTCTCTCTCTCTCTCTCTCTCTCTCTCTCTCTCTCTCTCTCTCTCTCTCTCTCTCCTCAAGGTGTATAGATATAGCTCCCTCTCTCTCTCTCTCTCTCTCTCTCTCTCTCTCTCTCTCTCTCTCTCTCTCTCTCTCTCTCTCAAGGTGTATAGATATAGCTCCCTCTCTCTCTCTCTCTCTCTCTCTCTCTCTCTCTCTCTCTCTCTCTCTCTCTCTCTCTCTCTCTCTCGTCACTTGTAATGCACACCTGTCATCCACGCCAAACTATTTTATAATTGCTACAATTTTCCATGCGAAAGAGCCTTCAATGCAGCGGAAATCAATCGAGATTGGCAATAGAAATACGCGAAAGTTGATGAGAAACCTTGTTTCTCTGCGAGTGCCAAGGAGGGAGCCAATCCTCTTATCTCCTGAATTATCGCCAGTAAGTGCTTGATAGCTGTAAAATCATTCTCGTGTAGTTGTCTGACCCATCTTCTACTTTCACGGATTAAAAATTCTCGACAGTTCTTGGTCGCTCAGATCTCGCCTGTGAACTGTTTACGATGTACTCAGGACCCACTGAGACCTACCAAGGCACCTACGCCTATGCGGCGAAGCGGGATAGTGGTGCACTGTAGGCATTACTTAAGGTTCTTTGCAGCGTCCCTTCGGCCATCTAGCTGCGACCCCTTTCATTCCTTTTTACTGTACCTCCATTCATATTCTGTCTTCCAGCTTACTTTCCATCCGCTTCCAAATAATTGTTGCATAGTGCAACTGCTTTGAGGTTTTCCTCCCGTTACACCGTTCAGACCTTTTACTGTCAATTTCCGTTTCAGCGCTGAATGACCTCATAGGTCCCAGTGCTTGGCCTTTGGCCTAAATTCTCTATTCAATTCAATTCAGTAATCCCCTGGAAATCATTCAGAGTATCCGATTAGTTACTGGTGATGGTATAGAAGAAAGAGCAAGACAATTGAATATGAAGAAATATATTTTAAGAGAAAAGTTAACTTAAGCGTATTTTCCTGCTAGTGCGATTTTCTTTTCGGTGGATTATTTCAAGTTTTCAAACTTTTTTTTTTTTTTTTTTTGAGAGCATACTTCCGGTGACCCCTCTGAACAATTTCGCTAACCATTGCTGCTCACTCCATGATCCCAAGGCCTGTTACATGTCCATAATGTGTAACTTTCCGAGATTAACAGTTCCATGTCCGTGTCTCCCACGGATGGTCATGAAAGCTATGTTTCAACATTTATGGCGTCCTGTGATGGTCACCCATCTAAATAATGACCAGGCCCAACGTTGCTGAGTGTCACTCACTGAAGGGCGTAACGAATCGTGAAGGTTTTACGCTAGTGGAGAAAAGTCGACGAAGAGCTGAAGATAATCATTATTTTGGAAAATGAGTATAATTACACCCAGTGGTTTTGGAAAAATTGCTGAGGAGACATTTGTACTGTAGCTAGCGTACACTCGAACACTTTTTCATAAGTTGTATTTGCCCCGTAGGGGGGTTAGTGCCGTCAGTGCACCTCACGTGGTGCACTGTAGGCATTACTCAAGGTTCTTTGCAGCGTCCCTTCGGCCCCTAGCTGCAACCCCTTTCGTTCCTTTTACTCTACCTCAGTCCATATTCTCGTTCGTCCTTCTGACTTTCCACCCTCTCTAGCAATTGTTTCATAGTGCAACTGCGTTGAGGTTTTCCTCCTGTTACACCTGTCAAGCCTTCTTGCTATCAGTTTCCCTTTCAGCGCTGAATGACCTCACAGGTCCTATATTCTATTCTGTTCTATTCTGTCCATAAGTTGTATTTCAACAGAGATCTTTCACAGCCACAATTGATCCCTGATCCTTTCTTCATGCCGAGAGCAGCTAGATTCACTGAACAGCAGAAGCACCAATATGTAGTAAATGTGCCTCACTGTCGAACTTCTCCAGAGTTCCAGAGGTCCTTGATTCCTCACACCGTTGGACTGTGGAACAGTTCCCTACAGAGAATGTCTTGCAGTTGGAACTTCAGAAGTTCAAGCGAAGATGCGATGCATTGCCGCCCTAATACGATTCAACTTGTATTTTAATATTTTAATTACATTTTTATTTATTAATTTGCTAATTTTATCTGGTTTTCTAATAACTGATCTCTTTCTGTATTTCCCATCACCTTCTGGTACTTCTTTCGAATGAACTTTATAATATTCTTTGGTAACTTGAAGAATTTCAAGTCAGTGGCCCCTTTGGTGGGCTTGTTCCATATGAATAGGTTTTATCTCTTGAATAATAATAATAATAATAATAATAATAATAATAATAATAATAATTCAAGTCACGCGCAGACACTCGCGTCACCCAAGTGAAAATACGAATGATATAATGTTTACATAAACGTGACGTCATGTTCAAAATGCGCAGGCGCATAATCAAAGGAGAAAAAACTCTTGACACGCATGGTCTCGCGTATCATGAAAAATCAAAGAGACGATGCGAACCAATCCTCATGCGTATGCCATCGCATTTACCGCTCGCGAGCGCGCTTGGGAGTGGTATTACGAGATCCATGACCTCTTGTATAATAGCCTCGATGTCTCGGGGTGAGAGAGAGAGAGAGAGAGAGAGAGAGAGAGGAACTGGAATGGTACTGGAAGAAGAAAGTGCAATGACTTTTAGACGACATACTTCCACGTACGTCAGTTCTCTCAAAAAAAGACCTTTCGGGTTTTGAAAGTAAAAGTGGGCGTTTCTCTCTCTCTCTCTCTCTCTCTCTCTCTCTCTCTCTCTCTCTCTCTCTCTCTCTCTCTCTCTTTTCCTGGTCTTTTCCGTTTGGCGAGCGTAGGTTGTGGATTTTGTTGGTATTCTTCGCTTCTGTTATAATTATTGGTTACTAACGGTAATGGCGTAATGGAAGGCATTATGTAATGGTTATGTAATTATATATATTATATATATACACATATAAGTATATAATATATATTTTGTATATATGTAAATATCCTTTATATATATATATATATATATATATATATATATATATATATATATATATATATATATATGTATGTATGTATGTATGTATGTATGTATGTATGTATGTATGTATGTATGTATATATGTATATACATATGGACTGATTTGTAAATTGGTAACCAGAAAGATATGTTGATGATTCGATAATTATTACTGTTTGTTAATGAAATAATAATTATAGTGGCAATCGGCAATAATAATAATAATACCATTGACATTAAAATCCCCTATATTTTTTCAATGCCAAATATAGAATTATATAATGTTGATAACGATAACATCGATAATGGTAATATATTAAGAGAAGAGGTAAGAATAAGTGGAAGGATTTGTGCTGAAGAAATATTGATAACATAAGGGTCTTTGCAGCGCGCCTTAGGCCCCTAGCTGCAATCCCTTTCATTCCTTTTACTGTACGTCCTTTCATATTCTCTTTCTCCCATCTTACTTTCCTCAACTCTCTCCTAACAATTGATTCATAGTGCAACTGCTTTGAGGTTTTCCTCCTGTTACACCTTTCAAATCTTTTGCTGTCAATTTCAGTTTCAGTGCTGAATGACCTCATTGGTGCGTGGACTTCGGCCAAAATTCTATATTCAAGTCAATATTCAATTCATAACACAGCAATGAATGACCTCGTAGGTACCAGTGCATGGCGTTTTTGCTAAATTCTGTATTCAATTCAGTATTCAATATTCAGTTCTTTACACAGCAATGAATGACCTCGTAGGTACCAGTGCTTGGCCCTTGGCCAAAATTTTATATTCAATTCAGTATTCAATATTCAATTCATAACACAGCAATGAATGACCTCGTAGGTACCAGTGCTTGGCCCTTGGCCAAAATTCTATATTCAATTCAGTATTCAATATTCAATTCATAACACAGCAATGAATGATCTCGTAGGTACCAGTGCATGCCTTTGGACTAAATTCTACATTCAATTCAATATTCAGTATTCAGTTCATAACACAAAATTACGGTGAATTGATATGAATTCGTCATTACATCATGATTGACACATAACGGCTCTTCTCTCAGTAGGTACAAGGAAATTCTCATCCGCTTTCGGCGAGAGGTCAAAGGTTCCTCTTAGGAAGGAAAGCCAATTCGGAGGTCAATTCCTGATTGCTTATAAGTGGAGTTCAGTTACGGGTTAGAAAGCAAAATCAACTGAGTGCCTCCGATTTTGAGAAGTTTTCTAAATACGGGTTGCGTAATGACAGTTCTTCCAGGTTTGTAAGAGGCGAGTTGTGTCTTTTTTTTTTCTTTTCCTTTTTCTTTTTTTCGGGAAGTGAGGCACCTGAGAGAAACTAGTGAGCAGATCATGTATATGTATATGTATATGTATATGTATATGTATATATATATATATATATATATATATATATATATATATATATATATATATATATATATATAATCTGAACTATTGGTGTAAAATACCCATTGATATCTAGTTAACTTTACCAAGGAATAACATCAGAATCGGAATTATCTATGATAGGTGCATTTACCGTACAAAACTAAACTATACATGCATACATATATACATATATATGTCATAAATATGTATATATAAACAGAGAGAGAGAGAGAGAGAGAGAGAGAGAGAGAGAGAGAGAGAGAGAGAGAGAGAGAGAGAGTTTGAAGCCTTGAATCCGCTATCAACATGGTGAGAACAGGTATATTCTAGTTCTTGTAAGGATTACTTAATCAAGGGACACAAGGATGCATGAGAGAGAATATACTTACAATCTCTTTAGTGACCTTTGTAAACTTTTGTCGTCGTCCAACCCGTGGCTAGCCTCCCTGACAACGGGCCCTTATATATAGATGTAAAATTAATGTATCTTGTTCCATGTTCCCGGATGGCAAGTGATGTCCCCGAATCGAGACTTGGCGTCTCGACCTTCTTACTTTACGGTGGTTCTTGGGAAAGTTAGATAATCCACGGCGTCAAGAGTTACTGAAGGTTCTTTGCAGCGTCCCTTCGGCCCCTAGCTGCGACCCCTTTCATTCCTTTTACTGTACCTCCGTTCATGTTCTCCTTCTTCCATCTTGCTATTCACCCTCTCCTTACACTTCCTGTAGGGGAGTAGTGCCGTCAGTGCACCTCATGCGGAGCACTGTAGGTATTCCTTAAGGTTCCTTGCGGCGTGCCTTCGGCCCCTAGCTGCAACCCCTTTCATTCCTTTTACTGTACCTCCTTTCATATTCTCTTTCTTCCGTCTTACTTTGCAACCTCTCTTGACAATTAATTCATAGTGCAACTGCTTTGAGGTTTTCCTCCTGTTACACCTTTCAAATCTTTCTACTCTCAATTTCCGGTTCAGAGCTGAATGACCTCACAGGTCCCAGTGCTTGGCCTTTGGCCTAAATTCTATATTCCATTCCACAAGTAAAAAGATGAAGTGGGAGAGTGTAGAATTTTGGGGGAGGGGGGGGGTCGCTTATAGGCCCTCTTCTTCCAGCGGACAACGACCCCCGTCAGAGTAATGAGGATTTTTTTATCACGCCTTTCCCTGGCCTTGACATTTATTGGAAATGAGGTCTCGGAGTCTATTGAATTTGATATTTTGTACCGAGTCACTGCGGTCATTTTCTCCAAGGAGCCCCCCCCCCCGTGCTCTGGTCCGGAATTGGATTTTTTTTATGATAATTTCGGTCATTATTGTTTTCAGTGGAAGTCTTTGTGAAGCCTTTTTTTTTTTTTTGCTGAAAGTCGTTAATTTTTTCTTTAATTTTGTGCTTTTAATATTATATACAGTATATATAAATTGAATCATAGTTCTATAACACTATTCTTGAAATTACAATCGTTTTTTGTATATAAGTTTTTATTTTATGTTTTTAATTTATATATATATATATATATATATATATATATATATATATTGAATCATAGTTCTATAATACCTTTTATGGAGTTACAATTTTTTTTGTTTATAAGTTTTTATTTTAATTTTTTTATTTACATATATATATATATATATATATATATATATATATATGTATATATAAATTGAATCTTAGTTCTATAACACATTTATGAAGTTACAGTTTTTTTTTTTTATTTTTAAGTTTAATTTTTGGACGCGGTGAGGATTGGAATTATTACGTCAAGGTAACAGTCTGTGCTTTTATCACACCTGAGTAGAAAGCTCATTGAGCTTTTTTCCTTCAGAGTTATATGGCATTTGTCTGTCCATTTGCATGTATGAAAAGTATATACAGTATGTGTGTAGATATATAATATATGTATACACATAATACATACATACATACATAGTGATGGGGCCGGGCCTCTATCTAAAAGAAGATAATTTAGAATTTGGTATGAAAATAGGGTATGGTCATTTAATTTTTTGTTTTTTTGTAAATTCGTTTTTTTGTAAATTCGTGTTTGCTCACACCAGTGCCTCAGGCTTCATCCTGGAGCTACAATAATGACCCAAAATTTTACCTGGGAAGTTATAATAAAGATCTATATAATTTATTTATAATAACATACTTGCAAGTACAGCAAGTTAGCTCAGTGGAGCAGTATGGCCGATGGGCCTCTGTTACTTAAGGTATTGTGGTTTTTGTTTTTGCCCTAAATTGATGCAAGTCATTTGCCACGCCTTTTCATCGACTATAACGTAACAGAAGCTACGGTTTGGCAGTGACGTAACGTTGGAGAATGTTGTGACTTGAAATTGTACTGTACTGCTAAGAGAGTTGGCTCTGAAACTGTACTGTACTGATAAGAGAGTTGGCTCAGAAATTGTACTGTACCGGTAAGAGAGTTGGCTCAGAAATTGTACTTTGCTGGTAAGAGAATTGGCTCTGCAATTGTACTGTACTGTTAAGAGAATTGGCTCTGCAATTGTACTGTACTGTTAAGAGAGTTGGCTCTGAAATTGTACTGTACTGGTAAGAGAGTTGACTCTGAAATTGTACTGTACTGGTAAGAGGGTTAGCTCTGAAATTGTTCTGTCCTGGTAAGAGAGTTGACTCTGAAATTGTTCTGTACGGGTAAGAGAGTTGGCTCTGAAATTGTACTCTACTGTTAAGAGAGTTGGCTCTGAATTTGTGCTGTACTGGCAAGAGAGTTGGCTCAGAAAATGGATAGTACAGTACGTAAGATAGTTGCAATGTTTTTCTTCATTTCTCATTTGTGGTATGTACTAAAACCCCACTTTCCTTGCCAATTGGAAGAGGGAAGATAAAGTAAAGTGCGGTAATAGAGAAAAAAATGGACTAGGTCTTCTTATAGTGCCCTTGAAATTTCTGAAGCATATCTCATGTAAGAATGTTTGTCCTATACATTTGACCCCCGTAGGTGGATAGCGCCGTCAGTGCACCTCATGCGGTGCACTGTAGGCATTACTTAAGGTTTAGCCCCTGTCGTTCCTTTTACTATACCTCCTTTCATATTCTCTCTCTTCCATCTTACTTGCCACCCTCCCCTGACAGTTAATTCATAGTGCAATTGCGAGGTTTTCCCAATTGTTACACCTTTGTAACCTTTTTACTGTCAGTTTCCGTTTCAGCGCTGAATGACCTCATAGGTCCCAGTGCTTGGCCTTTGGCCTAAATTCTATATTGAATTCTATACAATCGACGTTACATTGTATTGTTTTTCCACTGGTTCATCTACTATTTCCTTCCTTATTTGATTGTCTCCACATTCTCCCTCATTTCTTTATTCCTATCTGGTCTGAATGAGACTGACACTTAAAAATACACACAAACACACACACACACACACACACACACACACACACACACACACACACACACACAAAGGAAATCAATCACATGTCCAGCACGTTTGACCGAAGGACAGACGGAAGGAATTTGGCCAGACAAGGCCAGAGTGAATATTGAATCCAGGTAATTGTAGCCGGAATGTCTGTCCGATGTCGAATCGTGACGGAATCATGCAATTTCAACCAACCGAGAGAAACCACGCCTCAACGTGGTGGAAGTAATACACTTTGATTCGTTCCCATGACTTATCGTTCTACTCGAGTGGTGCCCAAGACCTGAATTCTGATGGTAAAATGGTTAACTATATCAAAAAAAAACCTTAGGAGGTAATGCCGTCAGTGCACCTCACGCGGTGCGCTGTGGGCATTACTGAAGGTTTTTTGCAGCGTCCCTTCGGTCCCTAGCTGCAACCCCTTTCATTTCTTTTGCTGTACCTTCATTCATATTCCCTTTCTTCTATCTTAATTTCTTAGCGATTGTTTCATAGTGCAACTGCGAGGTTTTCCTCCTGTTACACCTTTCAAACCTTTCTGTTCACAATTTCCCTTTCAGCGCTGAATGACCTCGTAGGTCCCAGCGCTTGGCCTTTGGCCTAAGTTCTTTATACTCCACTAGTTCGTCGTTGGACGAGTCGGTAGAGTTGTCGGCTAGCACTCTGCTAGGCCTGAGTTCGAGTCTCCGGCCAGCCAGTGAAGAATTAGAGGAATTTATTTCTGGTGATAGAAATCCATTTCTCTTTGTAATGTGGTTCGGATTCCACAATAAGCTGTAGATCCCGTTGCTAGATAACCAATTGGTTCTTAGCCACGTCAAATAAGTCTACTCCTTCGGGCCAGCCGTAGGAGAGCTGTTAATCAGCTCAGTGGTCTGGTTAAACTAAGGCATACTTAACTTATAGACTCCACTATTGGAAAATACTCATAGCAGGTTGAGTATTGAAATGGAGAAACAAATCCATAGGTAGTAATGCATTGCATCTTTGCTCGAACTTCTGAAGTTCCAATCGCAACACATCCTCTGGGAGGATATTCCACAGTCCAAAGGTGTGAGGAACAGAGGACTTCTGGAACTCTGGAGAAGTTCGACATTTGACAGCGAGGCACATTCACTGCACATTGGTGTTTCTGCTGTCGGCACAGTGTTAACATGAATATTATTCTTATTTTTCATTCTTGCTCTATCATCTCTTTGCCTCATATTGTTTCCGCTTAGAAAGTTAATGGATTTTTTTTATTATTATTATTATTATGACTTTTGTCTTCCTTGTTGTGAAATTGTGGCTTTCCGCTTAGCTAAGTGTTGCTGTTTCCAGCTCAAGTGTTGCAGCAAAGTGCCAGTCGCTTGGTCGAATTAGGGAGGAACAATAAATCAAAAGATTATTATTTTTTTTTTCTTATTATTATTTTATTTTTTAAATTTTTTTAATTTTAATTTTTATTATTATTATTATTATTATTATTATTATTATTATTATTATTATTATTATTATTATTATTATTATTATTATTATTATTATTATTATTATTATTATTATTATCCCGCTTATCAAAAAAGAAAAAAGTAAATAGATAAATAGATAACAAAAGTAATAGGAATAAGATTAAAAAGGGAAGATAAAAAGAGAGAGAGAGAGAGAGAGAGATAAAAAAATATGATTATGGTAAAGGATTATGTCATCTATAATGAAGCTCGGTTTCTATAAGAAAATAAAAAAAAAAAGTTGTTAAGGTAAGCGTCTATAGAAGCGACAAAATATTGTGAATTAATATAGAAATTAATATAGAAAATACTAGAAGCATTTAAGTACATTTTCTCTGAGAGAGAGAGAGAGAGAGAGAGAGAGAGAGAGAGAGAGAGAGAGAGAGAGAGAGAGAGAGAGAGGCTTCAACGCTTGTATGTGTCCGTGTACAAAAGAGAGAGAGAGAGAGAGAGAGAGAGAGAGAGAGAGAGAGAGAGAGAGAGGGAGGATAAATTTCGAAATACACTGTAGGAGAGAGAGAGAGAGAGAGAGAGGAAATAAGTATACCTGTAATGGAGAGAGAGAGTGAAAGGAAATATGCATGCAACTACTTCAGGGAGAGAGAAAGGATTAATTTGTAAATGCACTTAAAAAGAGAGAGAGAGAGAGATAGGAAATAAGTATGCAGCTACTCGAGAGAGAGAGAGAGAGAGAGAGAGAGAGAGAGAGAGAGAGAGAGAGAGAGAGAGAGACAGTATGATTGCAAGCCGATTGGACAACAACATTTGCAATCACACAACTGGCAACGGAAGGAGGAGAATGGAGGAGATGAGATGAGATTAGTCATCAGGGCGAAAGATAATTCTTTTTTTTTTTTTTTTTGTCATTCTTGCTTACTCACCGCAAGCAAACAGGTCTCGAAAGCGGAAACTGGATCTTTATAATAAAAGCAAGTAGCAAGCAAGCAAGCAAGCAAGCAAGCAAGCGCTGATGCAATCCTGATTTGAGAGGAAGTCGTTTGAGGAAATGTGATTACGATATGAAAAATTAAATTTTTCCCTGACTTGAAAGTTCCGGATTTGTTTCAGTTGCTTTTGTAAAGCAAAAAAAAAAAAAAAAAAGAGAGAGAATTTGGCGTTCGTAAGTCTCTCTCTCTCTCTCTCTCTCTCTCTCTCTCTCTCTCTCTCTCTCTCTCTTTTATACACGGACACATACAAGCGTTGAAGCCTCTCTCTCTCTCTCTCTCTCTCTCTCTCTCTCTCTCTCTCTCTCTCTCTCTCTCTCTTGTACGTTGAAATATACACACAGTCTCTCTCTCTCTCTCTCTCTCTCTCTCTCTCTCTCTCTCTCTCTCTCTCTCTCTCTCTCAATTCACGTAATTGCATGACATAATTTTCTTTCTTTCTTCTCCTTTCTCTCTCTCTCTCTCTCTGGAACTTACTCGACATATAATCACATGACAGTGTAATTTCTCTCTCTCTCTCTCTCTCTCTCTCTCTCTCTCTCTCTCTCTCTCTCTCTCTCTCTCTCTCTCTCTCTCGTTAACAATACGATTTTATATGTCTCAAGAAAAACTCACACAGCTTGCACGTGTTCATTTTTGTTCAACCGTTGAACTTTAAAAACAAAAAATGACCATTTTTGAAGTTGGTTCATTTCCCTTTCCATCTGTTGCAAAAATGGAGGTCGGGAAATGTTCATAAAATTGAATGCATTCTCTTTTCTCATGCCCCACTTAACTGCTAACCTTTCTTTCCGCCCGAAAAAGGCTCTCGCGACCAGCTAGATTTTGCTAATTCATCTTTCTTCGTGTGTGTTTTTTTCGAAGTCCGAATATAGGTTATTTGGAGGGAACTGGTTCTGTTTCGTTTGGTATTGATTCATTTGATATTCATTTTGCTTTTGCCTTAGCGTGTGCCCAGCGGTTATGGACTTTCTTTAGATGCCCAAGCGTGTTGTTTTGCCTTGGTGATATATATATATATATATATATATATATATATATATATATATATATATATATATATATATATATATATATATATATATATATATATGCCAGTAAACAGTGACTTGTTTGCTCGATAGGCCTGTAAAATGATTTTAAGCCACCATGGCCAACCTAATTATTATTATCAAGTCATTCCCCTAGAAACCTTCCACAGAACTGTGTGTATGTTTCAACGTACAAGAGAGAGAGAGAGAGAGAGAGAGAGAGCGAGAGAGAGAGAGAGACTTGTGTGTATATTTCAACGAGTTGAGGCTCTTGATCATTATCAAAATTTTCTTATAGCTCGTTAGTTCTTCTAGTGCATTTAAGTACTTAAATATTAAGCTCACTGACTATCAGTTGTCAAGGTTCAGGATTCTCAAGCACACTGGCTATCAATTGTCATAGTTCAGGATTCTTAAGCACACTGGCTATCAGTTGTCAAGGTTCAGGATTCTTAAGCACACTGGCTATCAATTGTCAAGGTTCAGGATTCTTAAGCACACTGGCTATCAATTGTCAAGGTTCAGGATTCTTAAGCACACTGGCTATCAGTCGTCAAGGTTCAGGATTCTCCAGCACACTGGCTATCAATTGTCAAGGTTCAGGATTCTTAAACACACTGGCTATCAATTGTCAAGGCTCAAGATTCTTAAGCACACTGGCTATCAATTGTCAAGGTTCAGGATTCTTAAGCACACTGGCTATCAATTGTCAAGGTTCAGGATTCTCAAGCACACTGGCTATCAATTGTCAAGGTTCAGGATTCTCCAGCACACTGGCTGTCAACTGTCAAGTTCGGAATTCTTACATAATAACTCGAACATCAACGTTTCCGCATCTTTAAACACAGCACTGGAGTAATTCATCCTGGTCTGCTGTTGTACTCACCATTCATAAACATTGCCTTCAAGAACAGAGGCACAGAGAATGACGTAATTCCCGCTCATCCAGCGTTGCTATGGTCAGGCCGTGCGAGGAACACCCTCCGGCAAGTGCATAGCTATGCTTAGTTCCGAAAGGGCGTTGTGTTTGGCCAATTCAGAGAAGTCTCCGATTTCTGCGGTCACTCGGCGGTTTTTGGCGGGGGTTGCCTGCAACCAGCGGAAGCCATACGCTTCCATTACGTCAGCATTGTTAGGAAAGATGTATGACGAGACTTTGGTGATTGAGGCCTCTCTCTCTCTCTCTCTCTCTCTCTCTCTCTCTCTCTCTCTCTCTCTCTCTCTCTGTTTTTATAATATATGGTGGTATTGTATTTCGTTTAATTTTTTATTTACAGAAGGCCTACATTTTGTAGTTACAGCAATTTATATAATGTATATTATATATATACATATATATATATATATATATATATATATATATATATATATATATATATATATATATATATATATATATATATATATATATATGTTGTATACATACATATATATATTATATATATATATATATATATATATATATATATATATATATATATATATATATATATATATATATATATAAGTATGGGTACGCTTTCATAAAAATCTGATATAATTATATACCTCTGGTGAATTAACCATCGAATAATATATCTGGTGGAGAAGCAAATCCACAGTTATGTATATGCACATATATTTAAAGATAAATCAATATAGATAGCTATCCATATTGATTTATCTCTAAATATATGTACATATACATAACTGTGGATTTGCTTCTCCAGTTTAAGACTCATGCTACTATGAGTATTTTTTAATATATCTGGTTATCAATTGACTGGTTTGGTTACAGCTGGAGTGCAGGGCAAAGCACAAGAAAACAGTAGTGCATAAAACCATCCACAAGACATTCCCCAACAGCTTTGCAAAAAAAAGTCCCAATTAAGCGAATCAGCAAAGTAAAAGTTACGACCAGCCTCGAATTGAGTTGTAAAAATGTACGACTTATCACGGATGAATTCGTATCGAAGTAACCATTCAGGAAAAGGTAAGGTGAATGTTACAATCTCCAGTTGAGAGATAGGCGAAATATTTTATATATTTTCGAAGGTACAATGAAAAATAAATGTATTTTGACGTACAGGGTGCAGGTGAGGTAAAGTATAATGTCGTCAAGAAAGAGATTCATATAGGGGCAGTGTTGTCAGTGCACCTCACGTGGTGGGCTGTAGGCATTCCTTTCAAGGGTCTTTGCAGCGTCCCTTCGGCCCCTAGCTGCAACCCCTTTCATTTCTTTTACTCTGCCTCCGTTCATATTCTCTTTCTTCCATCGTACTTTCCACACACTTATAACAATTGATTCTTGGTGCAATTGCGAGGTTTTTTCCTCCTGTTACACCTTTCAAACCATTTTACTGTCAGTTTGCGTTTCAGCGCCGAATGACTTCATGGGTCCAGCGCTTGGCCTTTGGCCAAAATTTTATATTCTGAAGAAATGTTAAAATGTTGCTGGGAGCGCATCGTAAAGTAAAAGAGCAAAGTGCGATCCTCTTGCCACAAAAATTATAATTATTGCCCGTAAAATGCACACATTCTCTCGAACACGCCATAAGGTGAACTAAATTGTTAAGCAGATTACCAAAGAATAGAACATCCACATTATAAAAGACCGACTAAAGAAGAGAAATAAGGAAAGATAGACCAAAATAAATAAACGCAGATAAGTATAAGCATGATGCAATAAAGGCGACTGAAAAAAAGAAAGAGGAAACAGAACAACAATGAAAGGAGAATTCCCCCACCCCCACCCCGCCGTGTCGAAGTGAAAAGCGACAGTGTTGAATGTCCTCAGGCTGAAATTTAACCAAATTAAATACGTATTTTAACCTCTTTTGTGTAGGTTGTGGCATAGTATATCAATTTTCCCTTAAAGTAGCAAGTCTCATCGGTGATATGAAGTAATTGTGGCATCCCTATTCTGCCCTAAAACGGAAGACTTTAGTAACTGCAAAAATGCAAAACTGAGAAAAGTGGTAGATACTGCAGTTTTCCCTTGCCTTACTACTGATTTTGCAGATACTGCAAATGGGACCTCCTAAATACTCGCTGAAAGCATTAAAGAATCATTCAGAAACTGCAGTAACCTGTGTATTAGTGTTTCACGAGCCCAGTAGGTGGCATATCTCAATTTCGAAAATTTTGCAGATACTGCAGTTTTTCCATTTTAGGGCGGTATTATTCTGTAAACTTACCAAAAACTAAATACGTATTTTGCCTCTTTTATATGAGTTGGTATACCATTTTATTTTCCTCTTTAAATACCAAGTCTCACTCAATATATAAAACAATAGTAGGACCCTTCATTCTATGTAAATTTACCAAAAATTGAATACCCATTTTACCGTTTCTGTTAGATTTGTGTTATGCTATTTCATTTTTCCATATAAAGACCAAGTCTCGCTCAAGATATGAAATAATAGTAGCACCCCTCACATTCTGTAAATTTACCAAAAATTAAATACGTTTTGTACCCCTATTGTGCAAGTCGTGTCTTAATATTTTATTTTCCCCATAAAATGGCAAGTGTTGTCTTTAGTATTAATAAATGTATCACTCCTCACATTCTATATTTTGACTTCAGCATTTGCACTGAGCAAAAATATAGACTGACCTTCCAAGCAGTAATCAGTCAGTAGATTTGTAGGATTCAGTGTGAAAGCCGACCGTGTATGACCCATGTTATTAAACTAACCTTCTCCCGTAGGGGGTTAGTGCCGTCAGTGCACCTCGTGCGGTGCACTGTAGGCATTACTTAAGGTTCTTTGAAGCGTCCCTTCGGCCCCTAGCTGCGACCTCTTTCACTCCTTTTACTGTGCCTCCGTTCATATTCTCTTTCTTCCATCTTCCTTTCCACCAACTCTAGCAACCCCCTTCCCCATTCCTTTATTATTGTTATTATTATTATTATTATTATTATTATTATTATTATTATTATTATTATTATTATTATAGGTGAAACATATTCACATGGAACAAGCGCACCAAAGGGGCCACTGACTTGAAATTCTTTAAGCTTCCAAAGAACGTTGGTTTCAACCTCCCACCGCAGCACCAGACCCTACACTGCAGCAGTAACTGATCACGAAACAGAGCCCTGGGCGAGACGCAAACCCCCTGCAACATCTGAGTGGCATGCCACGACACTAACCACTATACCGCCGGACCGTAACCTTTCACGGGTAGTTTAATAATCTTCAAGGGTTTTGGGAAGGAGCCGTGCCGTCGTCAAAAGCTTTCGAATAGGTCAGACACTTTCTTGTTGAAATGTTGCTCGCGCAGTCTTCGAGGCCATAATATTTTTTTGGAGCGGGCGCATTAATAGAGAAGGGGGATGTTTCCCACCACTAGCAGTAGGGTGTAGTATGAAAAACGTCTGCTTTGCAACGCTTTCTGTTTACTTTTCGCAAGCATGAGATTTTTCATTTTGTGATTATATATATATATATATATATATATATATATATATATATATATATATATATATATATATATATATATATATATATATATATATATATATAAAGGTATCATAGGCATAATCAACACACAATTACGTGAAACAGAAATAAGTTTCTGACTCATCAGGATCGAACACAGGTCTGTCAGTTGAAAGGCAAGCCAACCAGGCCACACAGTTAATAAAAGAAGTTGGAACCTGAGCCGTATATATATTATTATGTACACAAACACACACAAACTGTATAGGTATATATATATATATATATATATATATATATATATATATATATATATATATATATATATATATAAATTGTTTATATACAACTTCTAGATACTGTTCTAAATGTAAAATGCCGAACCAAAATGTAAAAGTATAATATCCGCAATACTTATTATTATTATTATTATTATTATTATTATTATTATTATTATTATTATTATTATTATTATTATTATTATTATTATTATTAGGGCCTGCCTACAGTTCTTTGACCGACAGTAATTCGTAAAGATTTTGAAACCTTGCATAAGTACAGCTATTACCGTTCTGGAAGAGAGTTGAAAATGCAGCATTCGGTCATGCAATGCATCACTACCCTAATAATTTTCTCCTTGCATTTTAATACATTTTTAGCTATTTATCCATTTATTAATTTATTTTTTCTTTTTTAATAAGGGAGATCTCTTCTTTCTGTATTTTCTTTGATCTCTTCTTACTTCCTATTGAACACCGTAATATTCTTTGGGAGCTTGAATTTCAAGTCAGTGGCCCCTTTGGTGGGCTTGCTCCATATAAATAGGGTTCATCTTCTGAATAATAATAATAATAATAATAATAATAATAATAAATATCTTTTGAAATAGGTTGGATTATACGGTTACCGTTAGGTTTGATTATTGAATGAGGGTTACAAAAATTGAAACTTAAATATTTTTATATATTTTTTATGTATTTTATATTTGAGACACCCAATTGCAGTCCTAAATCTTGTATAATTTATATAAGAGACAATAGTACCAAAGTGTCCTCAGCTGATGGTCATGATTAATTACCCGTATACCTTAAAAAGAGTTTCTCCACGTTTCTCGCATTAACAAGGTAACGACAGTCGGGAAGATAAGACACTGATCGTGCGAATAACCGTGTGATGGATCCAGGCCGACGGTTCTCTGAATGCATTACGCGCAAGATCCGAGAACGTGTCATTTTGGCATTTCATTCGATGTAATTACACTAATTACACCTTGTAGGAAAACGTGACGTCGTTACCATCATGCATGCATAGAGCATCAGCCTTGAAGCCTGGTCGCGCTTGGTAATCAGCTGGTTATGAGATAGGAGTCGAAGACAGGAGTTAGGTGATAATGATTGGCATCCCGCAAGGGGGTTAGCGCTGGAAACAAGTTCGTTGCGGCGTCCCTTTGGCCCGTTGCTGCAACCCCTTTCATTCCTTTTTACTGTATCTCCGTTTATAATCTCTCTCTTCCATCTTCCTTTCCACCCTCTCCTAACGATTGGTTCATAGTGTAACTGCGAGGTTTTCCTCCTGTTACACCTTTCAAACCTTTTTACTGTCAATTCCCTTTCCAGCGCTGAATGACCTCGTAGGTGCCGGCGCTTGGCCTTTGGCTGAAATCTTATAATCCTTGAAGACATGTCATACATAGGTCATCAACTTGTTGCGCACACATCACAAACAGGTTAAATACAAGTTTACCATTTTTTTTGGTAGCCTTAACCAGCGCTTTGCGCAATTATCCAGTCGCTGACTTGTTGTCAACATGTTTGTGATATGTATGCAATAAGTTCCAACGCGTGATCTTGACGTATTTAGCTGTAGTGGGGACGTACTCTTAGACTAGAGCCGTTTAATTTCATTATTTTTTATTATTATTATTCAGAAGATGAACCTATTCATATGGAACAAGCCCACCAAACGGGCCATTGACTTGAAATTCAAGCTTCAAAGAATATTGGTGTTCATTAGAAGAAAGTAGAAGGTAAGGGAAATACAGAAAGCAGAGATTTCACTTATTAAAAAGAAGAAAAATAAATTAATAAATAGATAGAAATGTATTAAAATGCAAAGAGAATGGGATTAGGGTAGACAAGTAACTAACGTATTAAAAAGAAGAAAAATAAATTAATAAATAGATAGAAATGTATTAAAATGCAAAGAAAATGGCATTAGGGTAGACAAGTAACTAACGTGATTAAAACTAAAAAAAAAAAAATAAGAGTCGTTTGTGAAGAATATTGCACATAGTACATAACTGTGACCAGTTTTATGAACTCCATTTCATTTAAATATTATTGAAAGCTTTTTCATTTCCTGTATTTTTTGTTTAGCAAATCACCAAAGTTGAAACAAACAGGAATCAGCAGTGTCACATTGACGCTGTGCAGAATTTGCAAATAAGTAGGCTGTGTTTCTTGAAGGTGGCAAACGCAGCGTCACGCAAGTGTTCCGCAAGATGGCTTCTCGAAAGTGGTCTTTCAGAAAGTCATTAAAGGGCAGAACCAAAATCACAGATATTCCATTCCTAACATGCGCTTGCGTCGGTATATTTTCAGCTTCGATTAGAATATTGCGTAGCCTCGTTTCGCAAAAACGAAACTGAATACTGGACTTTCCTGAAGCAATGCCCCAAATATCTTCTGCAGTGAATTTCAGGAAGTGGTTTGGGGTTTTAAGATGGCCAAGTAAAAATGTTTAAGATTAGTTACCTTCCATTTTCTCCCAGGAGTCAGGATATACTACCCTAATGCTATTCTCCTTGCGTTTTAATACATTTTTATCTATTTATTAATTTATTTATTTTTTTCTTTTTAAGTGAGATCTCTTCTTTCTTTATTTTCCTTTACTTCCTCTTACCTCTTCCTAATGAACACCATAATATTCTTTGGAAGCTTGAATTTCAAGTCAGTGGCCCCTGTGGTGGGCTTGTTCCATATGAATAGGGTTCATCTTCAGAATAATAATAATAATAATAATAATAATAATAATAATAATAATAATAATAATAATAATAATAATAATAATAATAATAATAACAACAGTAATATAATAATAATAAATAATATAATAATAATAATAATAATAATAATAATAATAATAATAATAATAATAATAATAATTTTGAAAAATAATCCGACATTAATTTCATTATTAACACAATAACATGGGTGAATGAATAAAGCAGTTGTATCATTCTGTATTTTGGACAGGCCAACGAAAATGAAAACCTCAACGCTGGAAGAGGATTTCAGTATATGTATATATATATATATATATATATATATATATATATATATATATATATATATATATATATATACATACATACATTTTTATAGATTTATACAGACGTGGAAATGAGACTCAAGAAACCTTTGGAAACATATATAGAAATGGGCTTTACTGTTGGAAATTCCCGGTTATCAAAACAGAAAATATTTAAAGTATACCTGAGACAGAGAAAGTAGCGGAGAACAGAATTTGCTGGATTATGTGTAAGTACAGGATAGACGGATGAACGAGTTGATGGATGGGAGACGAGAAGAGGAGTGGCCGGAAGTCTACCTGATCATTGTTTGGTGAATGTAAAAATATAGGGGGATATGAGTTAGGGTTTGAGAAGCAGGCAGGAAAATATAGATGTAAATATACGTAATATGATTAAGTGAGTTGGTAAGACAGAAGTGAGAGGAGCATATATATATATATATATATATATATATATATATATATATATATATATATATATATATATATATATACAATATATATATATATATATATATATATATATATATATATAGAGTATATATATATATATATATATATATACAGGGAAATGGATGAATTGTGATCTAGAGTTAAACGAGAGATTGAGGGAATAGACTAATACTAGCCACCTTGCATTTAATAAATTTTTATCTCATTTATTAATTAATTTATTTTTTTTTTTGTTAAGTGAAATCTCTTCTTTTTGTATTTTCCTTTACCTCCTCTTACTTCTTCCTACTTCTTCCTAATTAACACCATATTCTTTGAAAGCTTGAATTTCAATTCAGTTGCCCTGCGGGATCGTTCCATATGAATAGGGTTCATCCTCTGAATAATAATAATAATAATAATAATAATAATAATAATAATAATAATAATAATAATAATAATAATAGAAAATGGGTTGTTGTTAATAATCAAAAGCTTTTATTATGAAAGAAAATTGTGACAGAACATCTAGACAGGAGAAGATTGGGTTGTCATCTAAGTGTTTTCTAGATAAGGGTGCTTCATGTACTATTGGCTTCTCATTATATTTGTGGATGAAGAGATGCAAAATGTTTGAGAAAGTTCAGGAAATGTATATTTAAATTTATGAGATAAGAAATTGTGCCCTGAACTCAGTGTGAAGTTCAGGAAATGTAGATTTAAATTTATGAGATAAGAAATTGAGCTCTGAACTCAGTGTGAAGTTCAGAAAATGTAGATTTTAAATTTATGAGATAAGAAATTGAGCTCTGAACTCAGTGTGAAGTTCAGGAAATGTAGATTTAAATTTATGAGATAAGTAATTGAGCCATCAACTTAGTGTGAAGTTCAGAAAATGTAGATTTTAAATTTATGAGATAAGAAATTGAGCTCTGAACTCAGTGTGAAGTTCAGGAAATGTAGATTTAAATTTATGAGATAAGTAATTGAGCCATCAACTTAGTGTGAAGTTCAGGAAATGTAGGTTTAAATTTATGAGATAAGAAATTGAGCCCTGAACTTAGTATGGAATGGGTGATGTGTGCAGCTGGTACAGTACTGACTGGGAGAGGTGAAGAGAAACTGCATGACCTGGTAAAAGAGTTTGCAAGTTTTCCCAAGGGGAGAGAAAGAGAGAGTTGAGCGGAAAGGAATAGGAGATGGGGCAGAGAATGTGAATGTGGATAGTGAAAGAATGGAATCAGCTGATTTGTATGGGTATTTGCGGGTAATAATGGACAGGTGAATCAACAAGTGGGTTGTGTTGCTTTTACTGTATAGCCAACTTCTGTCAGAGGTAGAGCGAATTGGATATTAAACATTTGTAGCTTAATGCTTGCATATGAATCACGGTGATCTGGTAAAATTCATTCATTTATCATTTTAGAAGTAATGATAAATTAGGAGTGGAGGAGGGAAAAGTGAAATAAACCTCACAGAAGCATTTGATCACGGGTTTATAGTATTAAAAAAAAAACTCATTCTTCAGAAAAGAACGACCAGAAAACGCCTCATTTCTGATGCCGGCCTAAACTACTTTGTGGTCTACATGCACTCTACAGTTTTTTTTTTTAATCTTCTCTTTCATTTCCGTAAATTATATTCCTTGTATTTCGCATTTATTAATGTTTAATGTTTCAGGAACAACAAACGCTTTTTCAGATTTCCTGATTTTTTTTTTTTATTTTAATGGAGAAAGTGAAACTATCATGCGATTTGCCAAACCAGTTTTTGTGTACTAAATTCTTGTCTCCTTGTTTTTGTTACTTATCTATGGCCATTCTATATGAGCTTTTTGAAAGTTACAAAAATGCCGCTTTGTTATTTTTCTGATTTCAATAATACAAGATAAAATGCTTCCGATGACTTGGAACATCAAACATTTCCGGTCAGTATTCCGGAACAAGCAAACGGAAATTGTCAGTCACTTTCGTTGGTTACAGTCATCCTGCCGTTGCAGAATGTCCTGTTACAAAACGCCTACCTTTCAGATTCAAACCTCTGTAATTGCTTCGTAGCGTAAAGCAAAAATGACTTAATTGCTTCAGTGCTTATAAATGCTCCAGCGGCCTTTCTGTTGTGGTAGCTGTACCCGTCAGAAACTTGACCACGGAGAGAAGTTAGTGGGAAGAACCAGGAGTCCAGGTTCCATTGGGAAGAACGTACCAGAGGGACGAGTCCCGGATGTGATAGAGCAACCCTACCCCTTCCCTACATCCGCACTCACACCCCACCCCTCTCTTCACAGTAACAAGGGAGTCCCGCAGGGTCCGCCACTGCTACCACCGGCTTTGAGTCTCTGGAGAGAAAGTGAAAGTTCAGATGCTTCTGTCCGGTCGACGACGGTATAACGTCCGGTCGGTCAGAGGCACTAATTAACGACCAATCCCCCTCCTCTCTCTCTCTCTCTCTCTCTCTCTCTCTCTCAACTATGTGGCTCAGAGTGCAAAAACGAAAAATTGTATTCGGCTTACTAAATTCAAACTAATATATAGGTCGGAAATTGTCCTGTAGTGACAGATGATTGTTTAGATGTAATTTTGACATAAATGATTCATAATCAAAGCCAGCTTATATTTACATATAATGGCTGAAGACAACAATACTTTGGAGTGTGGCTAAAGAGTTAAGCAGTTTTCTATAGAATTTCCTGTGAGTAATGAATGCGAAAATTATTATAATTGCTTTTATTGTACCGCTGAGATAAAGGAAGCAAACCACTCTGCATATAATAATAATATATCTTTTTAAACAGCAGTCTTGTCTTACCTCTGGATCGACCATTGTTACATAGCAAGTGTGCTTCAGTCGTTATCTGGAAGACTCGGTGGAAAAGAAGCCACTATTTATCCTTGAATGCGCCAGTAATGTCGGTGAAATTGCGGATAATTGCTCTCGTTTGCCAACAATTTCGTTTTATTGTTGTTGAAATCCTCCCTCTGAAATGATACTGAACTCAAAGTTTTATCTATAAAATTGCGCAACGTGGCAGTTTCATAGATAAAGCCAAAGGCGTTACTTGTCTTAGGCCTAATACTTTAGGTTTAGGCCTAGGGCTGAGCTCTAGGCCTAACAGTACGAGCAAAAGGCTGATAAAAAAGTAAGATTCGATCTTACCATAGGACCGTAACCCCGTAATCTAATCCATTGTGGAATGCCTTCGTCGTGTTATCCCCTGATGGGAGGTGCCGTTAGGTAACAGGGGATTATCCCCCCCTCTCCCCTGGAGCCCATAACTCAAAAAGATGAATGCTGTTATTCGTTGAGATGGTTCGGTCTATAATCTTCGTTGTAATTGCGTCTCTCTCTCTCTCTCTCTCTCTCTCTCTCTCTCTCTCTCTCTCTCTCTCTCTCTCTCTCTTTTTCGTATGTCCCAATGATGCGGGAAGTGTATTTGCAGGCGTACCACGGGGGCAATGAAACACTGGGTATATAAATCCTGACTGGTTTAGTCTAGTTTTTCTGATACTAAACACTTTCCATTCCATTTCTTGTGTAATATATACGTATAATTATATTATATATATATATATATATATATATATATATATATATATATATATATATATTTAGTTAGATAGATAGATATATAAACCTGTTTTTGTTGTGTACTTGATTTGTTGTGCATTCACTTCTATTGTGTGTTACAGTGTGTTCTCAGAAGCATGTTGCTTTCCAGCGTGATATTTTTGTAATGGATTCGTTTTTCATCTGAGTTTGGACTGTCTTAAATAATCGCGTCTTGCGAATTTCTATCCATTTGCCAGTGCATGTGATACAATTATTATTATTATTATTATTATTATTATTATTATTATTACGATCAGCCAGTTTCTCCCGGATGAGTCATTCCATTCCCAGCCAATAGGGGAAGCCCATCCAAGCTTTGACAACCAATCAAAAACCTCCCAAAATATTATTATTATTATTATTATTATTATTATTATTATTATTATTATTATTATTATTCAGATGAACCCTATTCATATGAAACAAGCCCACCAAAGGGGCCATTGACTCGAAATTCAAGCTTCCAGAGAATATTTTGGTGTTCATTAGGAATAAGTTAGAGATCAAGGGAAATACAGAAAGAAATTATTATTATTATTATTATTATTATTATTATTATTATTATTATTATTATTGTTGTTGTTGTTGTTGTTGTAAAGAACAGTCCAGTCCCGGCTCAGTGAATGTTGCAACAGAACCCCTTCCTCATTACTACTTGTTTCTGCTCCCAAAGCGCGCTGGAGTGGAAAATGAACCAGGCGAGAATTGGGTCTTTATTTATTGGCATGAAACAGCAACATGACTTACACATTCTTGATAATTTTACTCTTTTTTTTTTGGCTTATTATTCATTGACACCAGAATGCATTTTGTTCGTCTTTGGTGCTTTTATTTGAAAAAATATTTTTTTTTTTTTATTTTTTTTATTCATTGACCCCTAGAATACATTTTATTCGCCTTTTCGTTGAAGCTTTCATTTGAAAAAATTTTTTTTTTTTCCAAACCTTGAATTATTCATCAGCATATGATTAGTATTCTTGAACACGGTGATGATTGTGATTATGATTATGGTTATGATTATGATTATGATAACGAAATCAAACAGCAGGTTGCTGTAATATATTTTTTTCAGGTTACGGAATTTCACTGAAGGATATTCGCGACTAATGACATTTTGTAAGACGCATTAGCATATAATTTGTAAATCACGAAATTATACAGAATAGATGATGTTATTAATGTTAACGGAGCTCATTAGAAGAACGGTATTTAGGTAATGAGAGCCAGTGGAAGATTGAGGATCAGTATTCGTATACATAACCCTCTTTCTCTCCTTCAAATCTCTCCTTTTTTTTTTTCTTACTCTTTCGTCTTTTTTTTCTCTCGGTCTCTCTCTTTCTCTTTTTCTCTCTTTCTCTTTCTATTTTGTCTCTGTCTTTTTCCTCTTTCGCTCTCTTTCTCTTTTTCTCTTTTGCTCTCTCTCGGTGTCTCTCTTTCTCTTGCTTTCTCTCTCGCTTTTTATCTCTTTCTCTGTCTATTTTGCTCTCTTTATCTTTTTATGTCTTTCGCTCTCTTTCTCTTTTTCTCTCTTGTCCTCTCGGTCTCTCTTTCTCTTTTGCTTTCTCTGTCGGTCTCTCTCTCTCTCTCTCTCTTTTTCTCTCGTTTGCCCTCTGCTCTCTTTCGCTCTCTCTTTTACTTTTATATCTCTCTCTCTCTCTCTTTCTTTTTCTCTCTCGGTTTCCCTTTTTCTCTCGTTTTCTCTTTTTCTCTCTTTCGCGCTCTCTCTCTTTCTCTTTTTCTCTCCTTTGCTCTCTCTCTCTCGGTCTCTCTTTCATTCACCCTCTTTCTCTCTCTTTCGGTCCCTCTTCCTCTCTCTCTCTGGTGCAAATCGTATTATTACATTCTCATCCGTGTACCTTGGCGCAAAGCTGTGGCGCAAATCAGGTGAAAGGTGTGGTGCCTGGCTAAAATTAGCAGCGGAAGGACGGTGTCGAATTGACCCACAACAACAAAGTTTTGGAAAGACAAGAATGGCGCAACTTGGTAATTGGAGAGCTTCATTTTTTTTTATACTGTAATTGGAAAGCATTGTCACCCTGTCTTAGCGTTAATTGACGCTTTGCTGCTTTTTAATTCGCTTTAGAAAAAGTGGCTGTGATTTTGTTATATATAGATTTAAGAAAAACTGGCTGGAATTGTTTTTATATATAAATTTTAGAAAAAATGGGTGAAATTTTTATGTATATATTAGAAAAACTGGCAGTAATTTTATTATGTATAAATTTAAGAAAAACTGGCTGTAATTTTTTTATATAGTTTAAGAAATACTGGCTGGAATTGTTTTTATATATAAATTTTAGAAAAACTGGCCAAGTTTTTCTCATATATAAATGTTCGGAAAACTGGCTGTAATTATATATATATATATATATATATATATATATATATATATATATATATATATATGTGTGTGTGTGTGTGTGTGTGTGTGTGTGTGTGTGTGTGTGTGTGTGTGTGTGTGTGTGTGTGTGTTGGAAATACAGAAGCTTGTACTTTTATGTATAAATATTAGAAAAAATGGCTGTAAATTTTATATATCGAAATTGTAGAAATACTGCTTATTTATATTTATATATATATATATATATATATATATATATATATATATATATATATATATATATATATATATATATATATATATATACTTATCCATATTTACTTCATGCAATATTGACACTAAAGTTATGTCACTATAAATGAATTCAGTTAAAGCCTTTTTCATTCTGTTCCAGAACTAGTCATTTTGACATTGCTCACATTATTGCCATTTCAATTCTCGTGTCAAGGTCAGGTCACAGAAAACACAATGATATATAGTATCACTATCATCTTAATTAAAATACGAAATGTTTGTCACTTGACATTCACAAAGAAACCTTTCATTTTGACTTCACAATCTGCATACCTCGCTTGGTGTATATGGAAAACGCCCCTGTGTTGGAATATTTCAATTGTTGTGATGGTAAAAATAATAATTCGTTTCCAATACTTGAAATTGAATTCATTAGTTTTCTGCAAAAGAAAACTATTGTGCTGACTTTGTTTGTCCTTCTGCGCTTTAATCTTTCCGCACTGTATTCTGTCCGCACTATTTCTGTCCGCGCTTTTTCTGTCCGCCCCCAGATCTTAAAAACTACTCAGGCCAGATGGCTGTAAATTGGTGTGTTGATCATTCACCCTCCAATCATCAACCATACCAAACTGCAGCCCTCTAGCCTCAGCAGTTTTTATTTTATTTAAGGTTAAAGTTAGCCATAAACGTGCTTCTGGCAACGATATAAGACAGGCCACCACCGGGTCGTGGTTAAAGTTTCAAAGGCCGCGGTCATACAGCATTATACCGAGACCACCGAAAGATAGATCAATTTTCGGTGGCCTTGATTATACGCTGTAGCGGCTGTACGGAAAACTCGATTGCGCCGAAGAAACTCCGGCGTATTTTTTACTTGTTTTTCCGTGCAAACAAATCAGTCTTATCAGCCTTTCTCTTAGGAGTACGTGAAATGCATTACCTTCTATTTGTTTTCGTAATGTTGATGATCAATTGTTAAGGCATTTTTATACTTACAAGGTGTGAAAGGTAATGTAATATGATAAATAGATCATTCACTCCATCGCTTTGTGAAGTTAGATTGCAAAATTACCGATTTTTTGTTTTATTATCAAAAATGAAGCGAGACGTTTATTTCAAACACCAGAAAAATTAGTAAATAAACATTCGTTCATTTTGTAGGTTTAAGAAGAATGGAGCCGCTTCAAAGATTTCTGTAAAGTCATCGGTTTCTCCCCCACAAATGTCATCCATCTTTTTCAAATTTAATTCCATCTTCACTTCTTGTCGTACAAATTTTTACTGCCGTTACTGAGCTGAGACGTTACGTGCTGTCACTGTTGCTTAGAGAAGATAACTGTGCTTCAGTGTTACGTAAAACGTTCGTCAAACGTGGTTGGAATACCGTGGTCTGTTTCTGACAGAATCGGCAGAATTCGTGACTCTTGCGATGTGTTCCATTTCGGTGCTGGATGTCCAGAGATTTCCTTGTTGCTCTCTCAAGTTGTATGTGCGATTTTTGCATTTTTTGTGATAGTAAGATTACTCTGGAAATGATTACGAGTAGGAATTGTATATGTATATATATGATATATATATGTGTTTATTATAATTATTTATGTACATACAATATATATATATATATATATATATATATATATATATATATATATATTATATAATATATATATATATATATATATATATATATATATATATATATATATATATATATATATATATATATGTGTGTGTGTGTGTGTGTGTGTGTGTATGTGTGTGTATGTATAAATGTACCTGAACCCTGATGAGATGTAGAAATACTGAAAATGCTTGGTTCAGGTAATATCTTTTAACCCTTCTTCTGGCTGTTGCACACACACACACATACACAAACACTTATATACACATACAAACACACACACATACACACACACCATATATACGTAGTTAGTTTGTGAACTAAAATCATTTTGTTAACACTCCCTTGGGACTCGGTGGGAAGCCAATGAAAATCAAATATCTGTGTCATTCTGAGTATTATTCCCAATAAATTATGTTATACGTGATTTTTCATTGATCTCTTTCTGACTTAGGAAGCATGGAGTCATTTTTTATGAGCGAACAGCCGCACCCTTACCTGCCATTGGTAATTAAGTTGAAATGTGCCCTTTCTTCCGTTGGGGGTTAGTGCCGTCAGTGCACCTCATGCAGTGCACTGTAGGCATTACCTAAGGTTCTTCGCAGCATGCCTTCGGCCCCTAGCTGCAACCCTTTCGTTTTACTGTACCTCCTTTATTCTCTTTCTTCCATGTTACTTTCCACCTCTAACAGTTGATTCCTTAGTGCAACTGCTTTGAGGTTTTCCTCTCTGTTACACCTTTCAAACGTTTACTGTCAGTTTCCGTTTCAGCGCTGAATGACCTCATAGGTCCCAGTGCTTGGCCTTTGGCCTAAATTCTATATTCTGTTCTGTATTCAATGCGATAAGCATCATTGATTAATCTCTTTTTATAGGCGAGTTTTTACATAAGCTTCAAAGATACGTATTGGGCAAAGCGTGTGTATGTGTTTGTGTATTTTTTTATTGTTTACTGACAACATTACAGCAGGCATGTTTACAACATTATAACCTCACCTTTACCCTATAGTCTTATTGCCTTATCCTAGCCTAAGTCACAGGGAGTGGTTTATATCTTTGTTTTTCTGTTATGCCATTTGAATGTTACCTTAGCCAGGCCTATTAACCATAGGCTTAATGCTTACATAGCCTGAAGGTATGTCCTCGGGTTTGGAAAGGGAAGGAAACTCGAGTGTTTGGCCGAAAGTTTTATTATTATAGGCCTGTGGTTTTACCCAAGTAGTAGAATTCCCTCGCTAATTTGAATATGTCCTGAATATTGAAAACAAAATAAAAAGGTCACAATAAATGAGTGATTAGCAGATAGATGAATTCAGGAAGTTGCAAAATTTTACGTGATTGGGTATATTCCGGAACCACTTAAGCATTTAGTACTGTTGTAAATATATACAGGTTAATTGAGAACAAATTTTTTAACGTTAATTGAATGTCTGAGGTATTCTGAGTATATGTGGCAGAGGAAGGGGAGCAGAGAGAGAGAGAGAGAGAGAGAGAGAGAGAGAGAGAGAGAGAGAGAGAGAGAGAGAGAGAGAGATGATAAAATCTCACTGCTTACAGACCAAGAAATTTTATGACAGCCATAAATCTCCCCTTCAACCATTATACGCAATTTTCATGCAGTTTGTAAAAAAAATATAAGAGAGAGAGAGAGAGAGAGAGAGAGAGAGAGAGAGAGAGAGAGAGAGAGAGAGAGAGTCCCTCTTGCGTTGTCTGCAATTACTTGAAAGACGCAACACCATGGGGGTTAAATTTATAATATTTTTTTAGATTTTTTTCATTCGTTTTTTCACTTAAGTTCTTTATCAGTTAAGACCAAAATAGTCTTTTATTCTTTATGGCCGAAAGTTGCATTAGAGTGTTCGCGTTCCCGGGACGAATCTCCACTTTTGATAAAAATGTCAGGATTGCATGTTAGCTAATATCATGGCGTTATGTGAGACATTTTTTTCCTTCAGTGAATGCCAGGTCAAAATTGTTATTAGATTCAAAGTAAGTTAACTGAAAGTGTAATGATAATACGAGCGTTTTAAGGCCGTGGGATCTAACACTTAAATTTTAAGACAGGTTTGCTGATGACCTGTTCAGATAGACGGGGCTTGGAAGTTTTATATCGCAGATTGATTGGAGTGAATTTTTTTCCTAAAAGAAATATGCTGCCCTAAAATGGGAGACTGCAGTATCTGCAAAAATACAAAACCTGAGAAAAATGGTAGATAATCCCTTGCCTTACTACTGATTTTGCAGATACTGCAAAAATACAAAACTGAGAAAAATGGTAGATACTGCCTTGCCTTACTACTGATTTTGCAGATACTGCAAAAATACAAAACTGGGAAAAATGGTAGATACTGCCTTGCCTTACTACTGATTTTGCAGATACTGCAAAAATACAAAACTGGGAAAAATGGTAGATACTGCCTTGCCTTAGTACTGATTTTGCAGGTACTGCAAAAATACAAAACTGAGAAAAATGACGGACACTCCCTTGCCTTACTACTGATTTTGCAGGTACTGCAAAAATACAAAACTGAGAAAAATGGTAGATACTCCCTTGCCTTACTACTGATTTTGCAGATACTGCAAATGGGACCCCCTAAACACTCGTGGAAAGCATTGAAGAATCATTCTGAAACTGCAGTAACTTGTGTATTGAGTGTTTCACGAGCCCAATAGGTGGCATATCTCAAATTCGAAAATTTTGCAGATACTGCAGTTTTCCATTTTAGGGCAGTATGGGTAATTGTAGTTAGTCTCTACTCATAATCCTTTTATGTATAAGAGTGTATTGTGGCTAAAAAAAAAAAGTAAACGAATACATATCGTTACCTCGTTCGGGTACCCGGACCCGAATCGAGTCTCGGCCAGGCATCAGAATAACTTCCTTTATCTTCATAAGGATCTAGGCATAGCAGTGACAAGCGTTTCCAAAATGGGAAGAAATTGGGGAGTTAGGAGGGCATTGTGGCTAATGAATACTACATATTTATGTGGTAAAAAGTGACCAGTAAATTATATTATATATATATATATATATATATATATATATATATATATATATATATATATATATATATATATATATATATATATATATTATAGTGCATATAACTGATAATTGTTAATAATTCGTGTGTGTAATCTTCTACCCGTGTGGTTACAAGCGCAGGAATAATTATTTGCAATACCTTTAATGTCTTAAGAAAGCGTAGTGTTGGGTAATGTACAGACTGAACCATTCTTTTGCAGAACGATGATTGATGCTATAAACCTTTTTTTTTTATCTATGCAAACGTGCCCGCTTCAGCGACAAATAAAGGTTTCTTTCGAAGGAAAAGTAAATTTGTTTTATCGGGAAGTAAATTTTTTTTTATTGTGAGAAACCTCTTATATGGGTGGCAGGTCCTGTTCACGACGAACTTTGAACGTAAAGATCAGATGAACGAAGAGATTAGGATTTCCTTTCCTTCCATAGACGCCATTTTAGGTGTTGAAGGCACACGCCTCCTTTCTCGTTGTAGAAGGTAACGCTGGGTATTGCCCCTGGCGTCATTCATAGCCGGTGAGCATTGGGGCATTGGGCAAACGGATCTTTTCATACCTTCAGTTTTGCTTCGCCTTGCTTAGAATCTTGTAGCAAACGTTGCACAGTGACAGTGCGAGGTTATTATTATTATTATTATTATTATTATTATTATTATTATTATTATTATTATTATTATTATTATTATTATTATTATTGAGAAGATGAACCCCATTCATATGGAACAAGCCCACCAAAGGGGCCGTTTACTTGAAATTCAAGCTTTCGAAGAATGTGGTGTTTAATCGAAAGAAGTAACAGCAGGAATGCATTGCGTCAGTCGAAAGAAGCAGCTGTAGGAATGCATTGCGTCAATCGAAAGAAGCAACAGTAGGAATGCATTGCTTCAATCGAAAGAAGTAACTGTAGGAATGCATTGGTA
>NC_089748.1:40206097-40213597 GCF_040412425.1 Macrobrachium rosenbergii
TCTCTCTCTCTCTCTCTCTCTCTCTCTCAGCACGATCAGACTCTCACGCCAAATTTACACGACTTGGGACTCTTCCAGATTGGTAGATTACCGTCCTCTTGAGATTTTAGCGTTACTCAGTCGAAAGGCTAAGCAGATTTATGTTTTTATTTATTTATTTGTATATTTACTTATTTATTTATTGCACAGGTAACAAAGTCGATTCGATGCCTCGGAAGTTAATCTATTTTTATCTATTTATTAATTTGATTTATTCTTTCTTTTTAGTAAGAGAGATCTTCTTTCTGTATTTCTCTTTACCTTTTCTTACTTCCTAATGAGCTCTGTATTCTTTGGAAGCCTGAATAATAATAATAATAATAATAATAATAATAATAATAATAATAATAATAATAATTAAATCATGTAGCAAAAGTTCCCGTTAGCGAAAATCGTAGAATTGACCTTAAACTAAAACTAATCTTCCCATAAGCCGAGGCAGGTGGGAAAGGTAACGCAGCGACCTTATTTACCCGTTGCTTGATTGAAAGCGAGAATATAAATTTAGTTATGTCTTAAGTCAGTGGTTCTTAACCTTTTTATTACCACGCCCCCTCTGAGAGTTGGTCCTTCCCCCCACGCCCCCCTTGCATCTATGGGTAAAATTCCCTCCCAGATTTAAAGGAAAATGAAAATAAGAGAAAGAGAGGGGGTTTCGAGGGATAGCGGGGAGGTAAATAATTACAAAACTTGGGAAGCCCAACGAATGTAACTAGGGTAGTAGACTATGGGAAACTATCGTTATAAGGCGAATACTTTTGCATTTTTTCATAAACTTCTAAATATTAGTTCCTCACTCTTGTTAAGAGAATAATGAATACAATTAAAGAATTTTAAATTTTTCCCTAGGGCTCGCGCCTCCCCTGGAAATTGTTGACTCTCCCCTAGGGGGGCGCCTCCCCCCCAGGTTGAGAACCATTGGTATAGATTGTAGGGAAAGGAATTATTGTTCGTAATCTTAATGTATTGGGTCTCATATTAAACCTAAAACAATGTAAAAAAAATTGAAATTGACGTTTTTCCTACACCGAAACCCATGTTGGGAAATCTCTGCGATCATTTCTTTAAAAAAATTATAGATTTAAAAAGTTGTAAATAGAAAAGAAAGAGAAAGAAAATTAAAAAGTTAATTTTTTGGTTAGATGTACACCAACCAATTATCTTGTATTTTCTGCATTTTAGTAACAATTCGTTTATCCAATATTACGGTAAACGTGATTTAAAATTACAGCCTAAATATAGGAGTTCATTTATAACTTGTTATAACTTTCATTTTCTGTTATCATAAAGTGTAGATAGATAGATAGACAGAACGTGATGAAAGTTATGTGGATGTATATATATATATATTTTTTTTTTTAAATATAGGCAGCCAGTTCTCATTAAGAGTGCATTCAACCCTCGAATCATTTTTCAAAGAAAATTGGTCTTTCCAGTGGAGATTCAGCCGTAAAAGCAGTAAGCTAAATCTCTCTCTCTCTCTCTCTCTCTCTCTCTTCTCTCTCTCTCTCTCTCTCTCTCGAATAATTTTTCAAAGGAAAATTGTTCTTTCCAATGGAGGCTCGAATGTTAGAGCAGCAAGCTTTCTCTCTCTCTGTCTCTCTCTCTCTTCTCTCTCTCTCTCTCTCTCTTCTCTCTCTCTCTCTCTCTCTCTCTCTGCTCATATTTCAAAGGAAAATTGTTCTTTCCAATGGTAATCTTGAATCTTAAACATAACTCTCTCTCTCTCTCTCTCTCTCTCTCTCTCTCTCTCTCTCTCTCTCTCTGAATACTAGATGCTGTTGCATATTCAGTCCAAATGTAAGTATACAGTGGGAAGCCTGGGGCAGACTACCCCACCCCGATATTGGATGGCTTAGGAGCAGAATGGTACCACTTCTGAATCCACCCCCTATAAAGAAATGTCTATTGCTTGATTCTGATGAAGAAAGATTGATGGATGGAATAGGGCTGTTAAGCCTATTCGATTTTCAGCACAGACTGGTCTTATTTACCAAATCCTGTTTAGTTTATATAAAATATATATATATATATATATATATATATATATATATATATATATATATATATATATATATATATATAAATGTATATATATATATATATATATATATATATATAATATATACATATATAATATATTTTGACAGTGAATTAAAATAGAATTCCATCAATATAAGGAGCCCATAAATGTTATAATGGAAAATAAAGGCTATATTTGAGACCAAACTGTCTCTCTCCTCAGGCAAATAGGAGAGAGGCAGTAGCCTTTATCTTCCACATTTTAGCGTTTTAATGGGCTTCCTTGTATTTGATATGTACATGTGTGTGTGTGTGTGTGTGTGTAACGAGTCAAGGTTATTTTAAACTTAATTAGAAAATAAGCTTTTAATTTTTTTGAGCATCCATGTATATACTCTCTATTTCTGTCAGTAATTTTTCTGCTAATCATCATAATTTTTTCTGCTTTAAAGTTATTGCTAAACTTCCAGTTTCTCCAGAGAAAACGCAAGAAAAAGAATAAGAAGGAATTTGAAAAATTGTTACTGTGTCACATTCTTATTGAAAGGTCAGATGAAGGACTTATATTTATCGTCGTATAAACGAGAAACTGAATTTTGCCGTTTAGAGAGAGAGAGAGAGAGAGAGAGAGAGAGAGAGAGAGAGAGAGAGAGAGTTGCAATACTATGTAGGTTGATGCAAAAGTTACCAGAGAGAGAGAGAGAGAGAGAGAGAGAGAGAGAGAGAGAGAGAGAGAGAGAGAGTTGAAATACTATGAGGAAGTTGACGGAAAAGTTATCTGTGCTAGAGAGAGAGATAGAGAGAAAGAAAGTTGAAATACTATGAGGAAGTTGACGGAAAGGTCATCTCTGCTAGAGAGAGAGAGAGAGAGAGAGAGAGAGAGAGAGAGAGAGAGAGAGAGAAATTTGAAGTACTATGAGGAGGTTGATGGAAAAGTTACCAGTGCTAGAGAAAGAGAGATAGAGAGAGAGAGCGAGAGAGAGATTGAATACTATGAGGACGTTGACGGAAAGGTTACCTGTGCTGAAGAGAGAGAGAGAGAGAGAGAGAGAGAGAGAGAGAGAGAGAGAGAGAGAGAGAGAGAAAATACTGCGGTCGAAGGTATGGGCAGTTTCCGTCACGTCTCTCCGCCTGACAGAACAAGCCGTGACGGCAGACTGTCAAGATGAATCTTAATCACGTGCTTCAAGAATCTCGGACCCGTGTGTCTTTCCACCGGAATCTCCTTATAAGCAAATAGCCTCGGAAGTCTCTCTTTTCTTTAAAAGCTACTGCGCAAATATTTGACTCTTTTTCTCTTTGCCACTTTCTGTTTTCGTCCGTCCGTCTGCGCCGGACGCTCTTGGAACGTGTTTCTTGCGCTGTTAACTCATCCGGTTCTATTAGAGCAGAGCTGATGGATATGTTTTCTTGGGAGTTTTTATCAGCGATTATTTTTTGTCTCTGTGAATTTTTTTTTTTTTTTTTTTTGGCTGGGACGAACTTTTCTATAAATTTGATTTTTTTTTATTTTTCTTGGGAGTTTTTATCAACGATTATTTTTTGTTTCTGTGGAAGACCCCTTTTTTTTTTTTTTGGCTAGGACGAACTTTTCTACAAATTATTTTTTTTCTTTTTAATAAGTGAGATCTCTTCTCTCTATTTTTTCCTTCTTTTAATTTTCTTCCTAATGAACACCATGGGTACCTCTTTTGAAGCTTCTTGAATTTGTCAGTGGCCCGTTTGGTGGTGGGCTTGTTCATATGAATAGGGGTTTATCTTCTGAATAATAATAATAATAATAATAATAATAATAATAATAATAATAATAATAATAATAATAATAGTCTGAGAGAGATACTCATTATTTTTCTGTTTTCCATGATAATTTATACCCTACTTTTTGTGTTATTTTCAGTCAGTAATAATAATAATAATAATAATAATAATAATAATAATAATAATAATAATAATAATAATACATAATAATCTGAGAGATACCATTATTTCCTCTTGCTTCTTCCATGGCAATTTATAATCTCTATTTTATGTGTCATTTCCTTCCAATAAATTTGTAATAATAATAATAATAATAATAATAATAATAATAATAATAATAATAATAATCTGGAGAAAGATACCATTATTTCTCTTGCTTTCCATGATACTTTATACTCCTACTTTATATGTTATTTCTTCAATAATAATAATGATGATAATAATAATAATAATAATAATAATAATAATAATAATAATAATAATAATAATAATAATATTAATAATAATCTGGAGAGAGATACCATTATTTCTCTCGCTTTCCTTGGTACTTGATTCTCCTACTTTGTGTTATTTCTTCAATAAATTCTTGTGTTACTTTTGTCACATTTTTTCTGTCCTCTTGCGGCTGCTGTAAGAGTCTTTTGTTCCTGCAAAGCAACCAAAAGGAGTGGCGTTTTAGTAGTGCTATTGCTTGTTGTATCAACAACGTGCCGTTGAATCATCCTCTTGTTGAATGCACAGCCCACTTTCTCCCTCGGCCCTACTTGAATTCTCGATAGATGATGATTAATATTAATTTCTCATAGCATGATTAAACGCTTTTGCAACGCACTGGAACCCACATTCAAGTCCTGCGCCTTTTCTGTGATTTGAAGAGGCTTATGTGATATTTTTAGTTTTCTGTGAAAGAAAACTAATGTGCCGGCTTTGTCTGTCCGTCCGCACTTTTTCTGTCCGCCCTCAGATCTTAAAAACTACTGAGGCTAGAGGGCTGCAAATTGGTGTATTAATCATCCACCCTCCAATCATCAAACATACCAAATTGCAGCCCTGTAACCTCAGTAGTTTTTATTTGATTTAAGGTTAAAGGTAGCCATAATCGTGCCTCTGGCACCACAACAACACAGGCCACCACCGCCGGCTGAGAGTTTCATGGGCCACGGCTCATACAGCATTGTATCGAGACCACCCAAATATAGATCTATTTTCGGTGGCCTTGATTATACGCTGTACAGAAAACTCGATTGGGCTGGAGAAACTCCGATGCATTTTTACAAGTTTTCAAATGAAACAAGTATAGAACTAATCATTTCAGTTCATTATAGCTTGACGCAAGGTTGCATATTTATTTCCCGAAGTAATACTGACCTTGCGTTTTTGAGCTTATTATTATTATTATTATTATTATTATTATTATTATTATTATTATTATTATTATTCAGAAGATGAACCCTATTCATATGGAACGAGCCCACCCAAGTGGTCCCATTGACTTGAAATTCTTCAAGCTTCCAAAGAATATGGCGCTCTCTAGGAAGTAAGTGAAGGTAAAGAGAAATACAGAAAGATGAAATCTCACTTACTGAAAAGAGAAAATAAATCAATATAGATAATAAAAATGTATTAAAACACAGTTGAATTAATGAGGCTCCTTTATGCACAGCTTGTAGTTGTTCCTTTCTGTAAAACACAAGTCGAAAGTTACCGCGCCTTGGTAATGAGTTTCCCCCTCCAGGCCAAACAGTCTCGTCTTCGCTCGTAAACACACTCCTTTTAGTCATTCATCTTGAGGGTAATTACTTCCAAGTGAAGGCAGCGTCTTGTGGTAGGCAGCTGAGAGATGTCGTTAGTCAGAGCCAGCAGGAAGGAACCCTCTTCTCCATCTACAAACCCCGTAGCGCCTCATGCACTTAAGGTTCTTTGCAGCGTGCCTTCCTTAGGCCCCTAGCTGCAACCCCTTTCGTTCCTTTTACTGGACCTCCTTTCAGATTCTCTTTCTTCCATCTTACTTTCCTCAGCTCTCTCCTAACAATTGATTCATAGGGCAACTTGCTAGGTTTTCCTCCTGTTACGCCTCTCAAACATTTTACTGTCAATTTCTGTTTCAGTGCTGAATGACCTCATAGGGTCCCAGTGCTTTGTATTTGGCATAAATTCTATATTCAGTTCAATTCACAAAGCCCTTAATTTGTTTATGTAGGTATTTAAGAAATTGTTTATTTATTTATTTATTTTTGCGTGGCTTGAATTCCCTTCTACTGGTTAGTAAAGACTGCATTCCCGTTGTCGAAATGTTAGATCAGAATTAAATGCTGTTGATCAGTAGAATTTGAATATCTGATATCTGCAGTCAAACTAGGAACTCCCTTCAGTGTAAATAAAGTCTGTTTCCTCAGTTACCCGATTATTTCGATTATTTCAGTAATCAGATTAATTTTATTGTCATGAAGTATATCCTGGGTTCAGATTATAGTCATATAAACCTCTTGTAAGCTAAAAGTCCCGATTATCATATAAACCTTTTCTAAGTAAAAAGGCCCAGTTATAATCATATAAACTTTTTATAAGCTAAAAGTCCCAATTGTAATCATATAAGCCTTTTCTAAGCTAAAAGTCCCAATTATAATCATGTAAGCTAAAAGTCCCAATAGTAATCATATAAACCTTTTATTAGCTAAAAGTCCCTATTATAATCATACAAACCTTTCACAAGCCCAAAATCCCATCAAGTCAAGTCCAGATTCCCACTGAAGACAACTCTATTCCACATGCCCATACCCCATGCTCGTGCCCGTCTTCTCAAAGAGCGAGTGGCATCCTGCGCACGGCTTTGGCCTTGGGGCCAACTTTCACTCAAGGTCAGCGAACCCGCGCTTATTCGCCGGGTCCATGGCCGAGTCTGTGGTTCAGGCGCGCGATATGCGTCTCCCAGTACTTTCTTCTTCGTTTGGAATTGCGATGGGATAACGGTACCTCTAGACACGAACGTGTACGCCAAAGGAAGCTTAATCGTGTCTTAGCCGTGGCCTGATGTGGGGTTTCGTCCTGGTCTTCTGATTTTCGTAGTACCTCGAAGACTGTTTCATATTCTCTCGTAGAACATTGCGTCAGGTTGTGCTATCTCATGTAGTCGTCTAGGAAAGGAAGGCGTGTCAGATTAAGACTGTATCAGAACAGCCGTTTCTTTCCTGCGTTATATTTCAGTGACTTTGTAAGATACACATACTGCTCTAAAATGGAAAACTGCAGTATCTGCAGAATTTTCTAAATTGAGATATGCCACTTATTGGGCTTGTGAAACACTTAATACACAACTTACTGCAGTTTCAGAATGATTCTTCAATGCTTTCCACGAGTATGTAGGAGGCCCCATTTGCAGTATCTGCAAAATCAGTAGCAAGGCAAGGGTGTATATCTACCATTCTCAATTTTGTATTTTTGCAGACACTGCAGTCTTCCATTTTAGAGCAGCATAGACTCACACAGACTGATTTTGATTTCGATATTTTATGTCGTGAATTCATTGCTGGTTCTCGTGAGCCTAGGTACTCATCGTAGAAACGACTACAAACGGTAGCTATTTTGGACCAGTAATATCGTAAACCCTTCATGTTCTGTGAGACTTCTTTTGTATATATTTATAATATATACGATTTAATATTTTTCGTCAGTTGGCTACCT
>NC_089748.1:40218597-40221097 GCF_040412425.1 Macrobrachium rosenbergii
TATTTTGGGTTTTGTATTTTACCTGTTTTGTAACATGTTTATACTTATGTTATTGCTGCGAATTTTATTAGTTCATTTTCAAACTTTATGAAAAAAAAAAAAACTGTGTAATTTTGGTCATTAATATTTTGCATTCTAAAATATCTAACATTTACATAATTTTAGAAGTCTTTTCTTGACTTAAAACACAAAACAACACACAGCAGTAGTATTGATATTGACAGGTCCACTTTCCCGTGTAGAATTTGGCATTAATCTATATCCTAAACTTTCACTGTTGAATTACGCATCTTAAGTGCCCGCATGATCCGCTACTCACTGCTTGAACCAGCTTTGAAGTGTCTGGAGTCAAATGCCCATTTCCCCCATAGGGGGTTCGTGCCATCAGTGCACCCCATGGGGTACACTGTAGGGATTGCTAAAGGTTCTTTGCAGCGTCCCTTCGGCCCCTAGCTGCAACCCCTTTCATTCCTTGTACTGTACCTCCATTCATATTATTTTCCATCTTGCTGTCCACCCTCTCCTAATAATGGATTCATAGTGCAACTGCGAGGTTTTCCTCCTGTTACACCTTTCAAACCTACCCACTCTCAATTTCCTTTCCAGCACTGAATGACCTCATAGGTCCCAGTGCTTGCCCTTTGGCCCAAGCTCTATATTCCATTCCAAATGCCCATTTCCGGGTAGACGCGACCGTTGGACCCGAATGAAAGTGAGATCGCCACCTGGGCACTCCTTGAGCTGGGAACCATTTGCGTGAATATAGCCAAGACCACTGGGAGTGAGGGTCTGGGGCTCTGGGTATAGTCCCGGAGAGATCTCTCTTGGAATCAAGGAGGCCCCGACCACCTCTTCCTTGGTCTCCTCCTCCCTCCTCCCCCCCCCCCTTTCTCTGGAAGTGCCCCAATAGAAAGTTGAACGCGATACACACAATGCATAGCTAAGTACGGTGCTGTGACTTGGTTGATATTGAGCCATTGTTTTGAGGCGTATTGTTTTTGGTGTTCACTCCGGCGTGAATTTTATTTGTTTAGATTTTATCTTTTTATCTTTTACCGTTCAGTTCTCCTCTTTCTCTTCCCTTTTCTGTATGGAAGTGGTATGTTAATTAGTGGGTGATGCCTTGCGACTACATGCAAATCTTCCTAGCCTTTAAATTTTGGAGAGAGGCGAACGAAGAATTAAGTTCAAAGATCAAAGGGGTCTCAGAATACCGAATACTCATATTAACATTTCCAAGAAAGATTAACCCAAGTATGCTTGTACGCTGAACCAGAGTGATTGATAAATCACAGTGGAATGACAAGGCTGGATTTCACTCTCATTACGATATGCAATGAGGCGTGTACTGTCAAAGTACCTACAGGGCCACTTACTGAAACATTCAGTCTTTCATGTAAATATACATTTTGATAGCAACCTTTATTTAAGAAACGATGTGTTTACTAATGAGTAAACACTTAGTATCCAAGTGGACAGTCATCCTCCAGCATGAGGGAGAGTTAGTTTTTATAGGTTTTAATGAGAAGTTCTGTTATTGTTCATCTCAAGTTATTGCTTGAAGGAAAAGTATAGGGCCACCCTCCTTTCTGCCCCCCACGCCAAAAATGAAAACAAAATCTATCATTTGGTTGGCTTGTAATAATTTTTTTTTTTGGAGCGGAACCTTTGCTAATAAATAAGCCTTCTATGTACCTGAACGAACCTGCAAGCTCACAATTGAGCGCGCAAGCACGCAGTCCGCCTCTTATTTAAAAAGAAACTTTTACATTAACTTATAATTTTTTGTGGGGGGGGAGCTGAATCTTTGCTAATAATGAGCCTTCTGTGTACCTAACAGTACTAGTACACTCACAATTGAGCGCGCAAGCACGCATTCTTTCTCTTATTTAAAAAGAGACCTTTACGTTAACTTGTAATAATTTTTGTGGGGGGAGGCCTGAATCTTTGCTAATAATAAGAATTTAAATACCTAAAACGAACCTGCACGCTCTCAATTGAGCGCGCAAGCACGCCTTCAATCTCAACCATATTAAATAAGCCCAGTTACGACTTCATTCGTAAATGGCACAGCTAAACGACTAGAGATTTTTTTTTTATATTTCCAATAAGTCTCCCCAACGAAGGTCACCCATTGTGAGCTTAAGCGTGGGTCACTGCTAATGACACTAATCGAATGAATCATGTGAATTTCGCACTTACTAACTTACGCGTTCGTGAGTCACTGGATATCAATCACGAATGACCTTCCATTCGGCCGTTATATTATGGCTGTGGAGGCGGGTGGGCGGTGGGGGGTGGGGGAGAGAAAGGCAACGGTTATAATAGTCTGTCAAACTCATGTTGTTGTGATTTGATAGAGCTTTTTACAAAGTCATGGCATTGTTGCGTAATGACGGAGAAGGAGGTGGCTCGTGTTGTCGTTATTTCAGTGGCGCACCTCACGTGGTGCACCGTAGGCAATTACTAAAAGGTTCTTTGGAGCGCCCCTTCGGTCCTT